>NC_135497.1:471626603-471771603 GCF_052857255.1 Amblyomma americanum
GTGGGATAATAATACTTAGATTAATAAATCGCTTAAAGCGATTTATTAATTTAAGTATTATTATCCCACTGCCCGCTGCAATATATGTATATATGGTAGGGGAAATGAAGGGCTCGTTTGAAAAATACGTGAAGGTGAACACTCTCAAGGTTCGCTTACACTAAGTAAACATAAATACCCACGAGAGCAGCAGATTGGACAGCCGCCGCCGTAGATCAGTTGGTAGTGCACCGGACACGATATTCGGAGGTCGTGGGAGAGGATCCCAGCGGTGGCATGGTTGTTTTTTCTGCTGCTTTGTAAGTAGTTTTCTAAAAATCACAAGAATAATTGAAGTATTATTCTCACACTAATCCGTGCTATAACTTAAAAAAAGGAAGCATTGCCCTATGCACATTGGTTTCGGTGACTGTTGGCTTCCTTCACGTATTTGTCAAACGAGCCCTTCATTTCCCTTACCTTGTCTGCTAATAGCTTAATGAGGGTCTCGGTTCTGGCAGTCTTGATGCCATAGGTAGCATAAGAGGGCTCTCGCACAGTGTCCGCCCTCGCCGTTAGATGATGTTCCACGTCACACTCGCGGTAATACAGGACGTGCCACGTTCGCCGCTATGGAGGAGGGTGGCGCTGGTGAACACTCTCAAGGTACGCTTACACTCAATAAACATAAATACCCACGAGAGCAGCAGATTGGACAACTGTCGCCGTAGCTCAGTTGGTAGAGCACCGGACGCGATATTGCGAGATCGTGGGTTCAGATCCCACCGGCAGCATGGTTGTTTTTTCTGCTGCTTTGTAAGTAGTTTTGTGTAAAATGAAAAGATTAATTGAAATTATTGTCCCAATAATTCGCTCAAAAAATAAAAAAGAAAGTAATTATGCGAGCAGCGATGTGCATGTTGGCGTGCCATATCCTTCTTGCTGGAAGTGGCATAGCGGTGCCTGCATACAGCGGCCACTGGTGAAACCCCACAGTCTGATGCACCCCGCTGCCTGAAGAAATGGCGCGAGCAGGATCAAGTTTTTCCCTTTCGGACCTTGCGTGCGAGTGTACCGCTATTTTATGGCCATGTGATTGTGTGTGGGGAACCGTGAGTACATATAAATGTGTATGTATATAGAAGCAACTTGACGAGCGTAACTGCAGTGTGGAAGACTTCCAAGAGAAGAATGTGGGAACTATGTTGTGAAAAATGTGTGAATTCTAACAAAAAACAGCGCCTCTGTGTGAAGAGAAACTGCTGAAATGAGCCATTAATGCTATCTCTTCATATCGTTAATGGCAGAGCTTACAGTCCCTCTAAATTTTTTAGTTATTTTCGCGCTAGGGTAGGAACTACTCAGAGTTTGCACTCACTACATCGACATACGTTGGTGATGATAAAGTTAGTGCCGTCCAAAAATATAGCTGTGGAGTAGAAGCGTTTCTCGGGATGCAGCGCGGACATTTCTACCTTAACGGTTTGTCAGCACTCGCGAATATTCGGCTCGGATATGCATACATTTTTTGCATGTTTAGTCAAAACAGTTATTTAGGCACACGATGACATTGTTTACATTAGCTGCGTCGCCGTCCTTGCAGGCTAGCAACACACATAGCGTAATCCACGAAGCCGCGGTGGTGAGCCGCATAAGGTATAAGCTCTTTTAACGTCCTAAATGACGTTTATTTTCAAAAGTGGTTCCAAAACGGACATCCAGTACCCATGGTGCCATCTGTCGGAAAACCAATAAATGCTGTGGACGAGCCATGCTTGCCTTAAACGGTGCACGGAGCGCCATAAAATACAGAAGCTGGACTCATGAGCCAGAAATTACAGTCGGCTTATGACGAGTATGACTCGTCCAAGCTTACAAAAGGGTTACTTTTCTCATCTGTATCGAGGTGTGGTCGGCTAGAATATTTGCACCATAAATCCTAAGCACTTGGAGTACCGCAGGCGACTGGAAATAATCAAGTTGGTCAAATATTTAGGGGAATTCCAAACTATCGAGACAACTTGTAATAAAGGAGTAATTATTCATTGGCATCCACCCAAGCACATCCATACGACTACAAATGAAAGCTGTCCATCTTTTTCTAGAACTTCGCACTAAGAGAAAAAAAACTGCTTAAGACTTGTGGCACTTGCAGAGTTCACTGCCAGTAAGCCCGGGACTAATCCCTCTTTTCAAGATCCTCTAAAGATCTACTAACTTTTGTACCCTAAAGCGTTTGAGGTTTAGATAGTGACGCATGAACAACTTCATTATTTGTAATAAGACGCTCATCGGCATCCACCCAACAGCAGCCATACGGATACAAATAGAAGCAATACAACTTTCTCAGAAACTTCGCAGCTATAGAAAAATTCGTCCTAGTCAGGGGTTCCAAACTAGGATCACCGCATAACCGGAGCACTCGCTCTACCAACACAGCCTACCGGGACATCAAGCTTACGGTAGGTCAAGAGCGAAGAGTGAATTGATCAATAACGCGAATTAGTAACAGCATTGGTCAAATGTATAGGGTAATCCCGAAAGGAGTAGATTTGTAATAAGAGAATAATAGCTCATTGGCATCCACCCAGGCGCATCCATACGGCTACAAAGGAAATCTGTACAGCTTTCTGAAGAACTTCTCAGTTGGAGAAAAAAAAAACTGCTCCGGTGAAGCGGTAGTCCTGGGTTTCAACCGCGGGGCAGGAAAAATTTTTCTATAACTGCGAAGTTTATGAGAACGCTGGGTCGAGCGGGGGGGGGGGGGGTTTGGTTGAACGCTAGTAGAGATAATTTTTATTTGAGTGCTTGCTTGCCGGAGGTTCTTTTTAGCCTGTAGATATTCTAGCAATTTGTAACAATAACCGAGTGCTGATAAAATGGCCAAGCAACTGAAGGTTAAATGCAAGGAGTATGAGGCATCGGTGAATTTGACGGAAACTCAGTTTGAACCTGTAGAGAAGGCCGAGGGCGCTAATTTTATGTGCAAATGTTGCGTATTTAGGTGCACGCCTGGACAGGGCGGACGAAGTGAACACCAAACTATCGTTGCCTATAGATGTTCTAGAAAGAGAGCTACAGGTAGAGAGGGCAGAGAAGCGCAAACTTCAAGAACAGCTTAGTCTATTATTGGACGCAAAAATGGCTGATATCGCAAAGCGAAGCCACGTACATTGACAGACATTACACCGCCAGCCACGTGGATGGGGCCTGCACTGACATGGACAGCGATAAGAAAGTAGGTCAGGCAGGTTCCGACAGGAACAGCTACGCACACCTTTCAGCAAGGAACTCTGGAGGTGAAGAAGAAAGGGGAACAAGCTGACCACAAGGAATGAGGTCACAGTGAATGATAAGAGGCAGCAAAAGTTGGGAGGGAGCAAAAGAACTATAATGGAGCGTGTGAAGGGTGATAAGCGGGTACCAGTCGGGACATTCCCAGGCAGGACAAACTACGCTGTACTGAGAGACCCAAAAAGCGAACTTTCGGAGAATGTTGCAGAGCGCAATTTGGGAGTGGTAGCGACAGGGCTATATGGTGTCCCGTACGATGAATCCGCAAAAGTAGTGGAAAGATTAGCGGAGGCAGTTGACGATTTAAGGGCGATACCGCAGCAAGAGAAGATCGTGGTGTGCACAGTGCTGGAGGTGCAAGGACGGAACGAAGAAGTTGCCAAGGACGTTGTGGTTGTTAATCGAGAGAAAAGGAAGTTAAGCCTGGAGAACGGCTGTGAAGTGGCAGACATAAACAGGGAAGTGCATAGATCAGGCTTTGGCAGACGCTTTAACGAGATGGCATTCATCTGAATGGAAGGCTAGATGCACAGATCGGATTGTGCCTGGCAGGCCGGGCAGTATCATTTTTAGGGGTCCTCTGCGGCTCAGAGCCTAGGGTAAAGTAGAAGCAAAGTAGAAAGTGTAACAATGGCGACTGACCCGATCTAAATAGCCACTAGGAGGTCCAGCAAGAAAAGTACAAAAAAGAAATTTAACACCAGGATCAGGTCGGTAAACATGCAAGGAGGTAGAACAGAGCGAAATGGTGAGAAATACAACAGTAGGTAAAGGCCGAAGAAGAAGGTGTACAACCGCTATGGGAGAGACATCTCAGAGATTTCGATATCCACCGCTTACTGATCGCTACGTCTGGGAAGCGAGCAACAAAACAACAGAGAGGAAGGTAGGAGTGGTAGGTATGCTGATATATAAAAGAACAAATTGGCAAAAAATAGTCAGCTTGCAAAAAGAACATGTCAGGGCATCAGGTATAATTTCTGGTAAGAAGGACAAGGCAGGGAGTGGTTTATTTAGGGGCCGTGGACAAATGGAGGAGAGAAAACAAGGATCCAGATAAGTGTCTAAATGACGGTATAAAGCACTTTGGAGAAGGTGCCGATATTACTCTGCTGGTTGACATGAATGGCCACATCGATGATCTGGATGGAAACACAGATTGTAACGGGAAGTCAATGCTTGACTTCTGTGAGCGACGCAACCTAGCTGTTCTGAATAGACATACTAAGTGTGAAGGTCAAATCATGTGGGAATCCCGTAACAGGCAAACGAACATCGACTACTGCTTAATGTCGCAGGTGATGTATATTAGGCTCGCAATAATGGAAATGGACGACGAAGGGAAGTACAGCCTCGGAAGTGACCATAAACGTATCAGTCTAGAGTTGGGCGCCCTGCTCAAAAAAGAAATGCAGGGAAGTCAACAATACAACGCAGAATAAAATGAAGAAATAGAGCTAAAAGCGGCCGGCATAGAGGGAGCAATAAAAGCTCCATGGAAAAGTGCGATTAAAGTCAAAACTTCTTATTAGTACAAAAATAAAAGAAGTAAAAGCAGTAAACCGCTGGAGAGGAAAGAGAAAGCCACGGAGTTTGCGGAAAAAGAAAGTTATGGAGGCCTTTGAAAAACGACAGATAAAGAGGGCGCAGTTATTTGAAGGAGAAAGGCCAAAAATGGGAATATCATCGACAAAAGAAACCGCAAGTGTAGGTCCTTGTCTAGGCTAAAATAAAGCAGTCCTCTGATCGTTGGCTGGCTGAAGTTCGCGATGCAGCTACAAAGTTGGCTAAGAAAATTTTGAAACCATATAAGCTGGTTGGGTAAAACGAATCAAAGAAAGCAGGCACAGATTCAAGATGCTGAGGGAAAATGTTTAGAGGGAGGCGATGCTATGGAGTATATTGCATCAATTATAGCGTACCCACCCCAAGTGAGGGAGCACCACATGACAGCACAATAGAAAACAGCTTAAAATATTCCAAAATGCATGTACGCAGGAATAGACGAAATTCCAATGAAGCTAATTACTGAACTCTGCACAGGAGGCAACGAAACGCTGATGAAAGCATTGGAGGCAGTCATAACAAATAAGCAAATTGAGCACAGCTGGAAACAGGGTAACATGAATTTCATTTATAAAGAAAAAGGAGATAAGATAAACATAAAGTCCTTCCAACTGATAACGACATCTGTTATATACAGGCTGGCGATGTAGGCTTTGAAATTAAAAATGGAGTCATGGGTAGAAAGTAATAGAATACTTGGAGAACTTCGGCACGGGTTCAGAAGGGGTAGCCGCTTAAATGATAGCCTATTCGTGCTTACCGAATGCATAGAAATAGCTAAGGTGTAAAACAGACCTCTGTCTGGGCATAAGCGGTGCATACAACAACGTGAACAGGAAACTTCTGTGGAGACGAAGGTATCGATCATGACGTAATTTATTTTCTAGAAAAAATATATCGAGAAAATAAAGTTGAAATAACATGGGTAGGAATTAAGAGTGCGACAACTGTCGAGGTACACAAAAGAATAAGGCAAGGTTGGCCTCTATTACTGCCGCTGTTCATGCTTTATCTGATAAGTAAGGAAAGATGGCTGCAAGGAAGAAATCTAGGTTATAATCTATCGTGAAAATTAGGCAGAAAGTTGTTGAACAACGACTACCAGGTATAATGAATGGGGACGATATTGTACTCTTAGCAGATAGCCAGGAAGATTTGCAAACTGTGGTTATTTGCTGTGGAAACAAAAAAGACACTCTAGGTTTCAGGTTTAGCGACACTAAATCAGGTGTGATGATTTTCAACGATACAACTGATCACGTGATCACAATACAAGACGATGAAAAACCCCGAGTGGCTGAATACAAATATCTCGGAGTATGCGTAAACACAGGGCAGCTGTACACGGAAAAGCACGAACAGTATATCATAGTAAAAGGGGAAGGTTGGTTTGGTTTATAGGGGTTTAACGTCCAATAGCGACTCAGGCTATGAGGGACGCCGTAGTAAAGGGCTCCGGAAATTTCGACCACCTGGGGTTCTTTAACGTGCACTGACCTCGCACAGTACACGGGCGTCTAGAATTTAGCCTCCATCGAAATTCGACCGCAGCGGCCTTGATCGAACCCGCGTCTTTCGGGCCAGCAGCCGAGCGCCGTAACCACTCAGCCACCACTGCGGCTAAAGGGGGAAGAGATGCCGGGATAATGAAGCAAAAAGCATTAAGGGGATGCAACAAATATGAAGTACTGAGAGGTATTTGGAAAGGAATAATGATGTCGGGGCTTTCTTTCAGAAATGCGGTTCTGTGCTTAAAAATAGAAGTTCAGTCGAGAGTAGAAGTAAAGCAGAGAGCTGTTGGAAAATTAGCACTAGGTGCCCACGAGAAAGCAACAAATGAGGCATTACACGGAATATGGGCAGGGCATCGTTTGAAGCACGGGAAGCTCAGAGTAAAACATTATACTAAGAACGACTGAGGAAATTGCATGATAACACGTGGGCGGCAAAGGTATTTAAATACCTATACATAAAGAGCGTTGACTAACACTGGCGGAAAAGGACTACAAAGCTGAGCAGTAAGCATGCCAGACACCAGGACGGTGAAAGAAAGAGCATTGAACGACAGGGTAAAAACGCGGAAGGTAAAAATTGGATAGATTCAATGGAAACGAAGCATAGTGTACAACTATATTGATACTGGAAAAGGCAGATCAGGAAGGAAGGGTTTTATGAAAACTCAAGAGGCAGCGCCCTAGTCAATGAAGATTGGTCATGGCGTCCTAGAACACGCAGCTACAACAAGAAATTTGACGAAGAATGCAAATGTGCTGTGTATGATACTTCTGTAGCAAAAAGTAGAACACCTCATAATAAAACGTGATGGTGAGTCAGAGTCACTATTCCTGAGGCGCTATGGTTTAGAGATAACAATGACCATGCAAATCAAACTGCCGTGAAAATTAGCAAAAAGCGATTAAAAGATTGGTGGCTCAAAAGCCGAGAGGTGACATAAGGTTAAAAGTATAGAAAGACGTATTTAAAGAAAGTGGGGAATTTTCATCAATTACAACACAGTTAAACAAAAATACAGGTAAAAACAAGCTGATCATGGTGGCAGATGCAATCACCCCATTTCAAGGGGAAGCTCCTTCTTTCCTTCCTTCCTTCCACCCATCCATCCATCCATCCGTCCGTCCGTCCGTCCGTCCGTCCGTCCGTCCGTCCGTCCGTCCATCCATCCATCCATCCATCCATCCATCCATCCATCCATCCATCCATCCATCCATCCATCCATCCATCCATCCATCGATGATCAATAACTGCCTTATTACAAATATACTCCACCTTGGGGCATTCCCCTAAACATTTGACCAACACTGTTCACACTTCGAGTTATTGATCAATTCGCTCTTGCCCTACCATAAGTGTGCCGTCCGGTTAGCTCATACGGCAGAATGACTGCTCCAGCGAAGTGGTGGTCCTGGGTTCGAACATGGGAGCAGAATGAACTTTTATATAACTGCAAAGTTCCCGAGAACGCTGTTTATCTTTGATTTGTAGCCGTATGGCTGCGCCTGGGTGGTTGCCAATGAGGAATTACTCCCTTATTAAAAATCTATGCCGCCTTGGGGGATGCCCCTAAACATTTCACTAACACTGATCTCATTTCGAGTTATTGATCAATTCGCTGCTGCCCTACAATGAGCGTGCTGTCCCGGTGTGTTCAGTTGGCACACCGACTGCTCCAGCGAAGTGGTGGTCCCGGGTTCAAAGCTCGGACCAGATTGAAATTTTCTTTATGTGCAATGTTTCTGAAAAAGCTGTATATCTTTTCCTCTGTAGACGTAAGGCTGCGCTTGGGTGGATGCCAATGAGGAATTACTACCTTATTAAATTCTACTCCAACTTATGGGATTCCCCTACTCATTTGAACAGCGCTATTCCCACACCGAATTGGTAATGAATTCGCTCGCGGCCTATCATAAGCTTGCCGTACCGGTTAGGTTAGTTCGTGGAGCCGCTGCTCCGGTGAAACGGTGGTCGAAGGTTTCAACCCCGGGTCAAGAAAAAGTTTTCCTTAACTGCGAAGTTTCTCAGAAAAGTATATTGCTTTCCTTTGTACCCATACGGGTGCTGTTGGATGGATGCGAAAGAGCTATTTCTTAATACAAATAATCCAGTTGGTCATGCGTCAGTTTCTAAACCTCAAGCGCTTTAAGGTAAAAATTTATTAGAGCTTCTTTAGAGCATCTTGAAAAGAGGGTGAGTCTTTCGGGCCGTGAACACTGCAAGTGCCATAAGCCTTAACTTTCGAAGGCCGAGGCCGCGATTAAACCAGCCATTGTCTTTTTAGTCTCTTTTGTACTTTTACTATTCTTCGCATTTGCTGTAAACGACTCTTTGGCGGTGAAAACTCGTTAGTTCATACTCCAACATTTCGAGAGAATTTGATAACCAACTCCATAGTTTCTAAAATTTAAGTGCCCATGACAGGCGGAATTAACGGTGTAGCTTTCTATATTCCGCCTCTGAATAATTGCTGTTGTTCCGGCGCTACTGGGGCCGTTTCCTTCCCTGCGGCTGAAATCATTGCCATTGAAGCGGCTTTACGGAAGTTCAGGACCCTTTGGGTTAGCCTGCTGTCATCTATCGTGAGAGATGTAAAACCTGCTCTTCAAAGGTTACACCGTGTGGTCCCCTCTGCGAGGCTGCGCCTTCATTCTCTGCACTTGGTGCAGCAACTGAACAGCGGACGGAGGATTAAGTTTCCTCTTTACGTTTCCAGTGAGTTCCTTCACACAAAGGTACCTTGGGCGGCGAGTTGGCGGACAGAATCGCACTTGAAGCCCTTCTTGCGGATCCGTAAAGAATTCTTCTAGATGAAACGAGATACTTCAACCAAACTGCGCTCAACCATTCCGGAACCATATGGTGCACGCCGTGTGTCACCAAAGGACCAAAGATAACATAAGCGACTATGTGTACCGCATTCGCCCGGGACCCCAGCGTTGATGCATAAGACAAGTCTAGCAAAGTCTTGGTTGTTCACAAGTGGGGAGAGGGCTGATCTAGACCAGGGACTCCAAACTCAATTTGCTATGCGGGACGCATTTAGAAAATTTTGCGGACCATAAACCAGGATATAAAAGATTGAACGGGATCAATAACAACGGCGTTTATTTTTTGTGTGGGGGGGGGGGGATGGTGGTGTCAAGAAAGTCTGTCTTGCAGTGTGTTAAATTAAACTACAAAGATAATTGGCCTTTTCAAGAAGGGATTTTATTTCTTAATCGCAGGACTTACTCTTCAGTTCTAAGCATGCTGCTGACTACGTTTGACAGCGCTCAGCAGCTGCAAGGTGTGCAATAGCCGCCGTTGGGTATTGTGCAGAGACAATTAGCGTGATGGCTCTAAGGTGGTCGGCTCTCATACTTGAACACAGTGTACATTTGTTCACTCTCATTAAAAAGAAGAGGTGCTCCTACTACTATGTGCTCCCGAACGTGGCACTGACCCTTGTCGCTTGCTGCCGCATGTTGGAAAAAAAGTCAATAAAAATTGTGAACTTCAAGGACACTTACGTCTTCAAACTTAAGTCGTAATATGGTGCTTGCTTGAAGTTCAATAAGCTCTATTTTTAACTATGCCTACACATCGTGGACTCCCACAGCTGTGGGCGCATAGGCAGCGCATGTCTTGAAGGTATAGTTTGAATTTTTTCCCGACATTCCAGAGCATAACTTCGAAAAGATTGCAAGATTGTTGGCCAACGTTTTCAAGCTTCTTGAGAGTGTGAAAGTGGCCCAGGCTATTCAATTTTATCTGGCGCTGCCGGAGTTGTAATTTCACCTTAAATGCACGAACGTCCTCACTCATTTTCGTTATACTTTTTTCGCTCAAATTTTTCGTTCAAGATGTTCAAGTAATTATATACGCATATGAGAAAATGAAGGGCACGAAGCCACTGCTCAACTGATAGCTGAGTAATTTCGTGATTTTTCCCCTTGAGAAGCTCTCAATTTCATCTCTGAGCTAAAGACATCTCTTCAGAACTTTTCCATGCCTCAACCAATGCACGTTCACGTGGTTTAGGATCTCTTTATGATTCCATTCTTCCCCTTGTAACAGAAAACTGACGATGGTTGAGCTCTCATGAAAGAATGGAGATGTCTGCGCCGAACCCAGCGTCCACGACAGATTTCATAATCAGTGCCTTCCCGGCGGAAAATGTCTATGACTACGATCTATGATCTTGGCAGCAGTTTGATGACGCTTCATAAAATTGTACGACAAATCATTGAGGATGAATGATATATCATACAGAATATATGACATACGATGAAGCTTCTATGATGTCCGACTCGGATATCATCATAAGTCTTAGAGTAAGGCACGATATTCTACACTTATGACGTAGCTTTTATAATGTACGACTGAGATTGCATCGTATATCATGCAGTCAGACAGGATGTCGTTAAAGAATCTATGATTTATGACAGAACTTCTGTGATGTACGATTCATCTTGTTGAGAAGTCAGCTAATCGAACACGGCATCACTTGTGAGGGATATCAGAGTTTGATTAAGTATGCTGCAACTTGTACAAGTAAATACGAAGTCAATGTGGGGAAAGTGACATGATTGTTGTCGCAATTAGCTTATGACACATCATTAAGGTCATATAAAACAAGATTCACGCAAGTAATACAGTAACTGTTTCTTAATCAAATTGTTTAAAGCACCATGATGATTGCAGTATCTTAACCAACCTGTAACTTTGCTCAGTTTCAGCACACTAGTGATTGATGTGCTGAATCAAAGCAACTTTCACAAGATGTGGCTTTAATTTAATGCGCAATGCCAGACAATGGCAATCGTCTTTATGGCGCTTAAGCACTGCATGGTGGAGTCGTGCCTCCATATTGCAGCTGCATTGTGTCTCTAATTATTGTACTACCAAATACTTCAAAATCAGAAATAACGAGTGAATCTTTCAAATTTAATCGTTTGAAAGCAGTTGAAATATAGGAAGTTCGATAAAAAAGCATACACAGAAAGCACTGAGCCAGAAATAGACAGAATTGAAGGTGCTTCAATATGTAAATTATTATTCTATGTCAGTATCACAAACCAGCTCGGAATCAGTACTATAAATCAATACTGTGTAAATAGCATGTGGTCAGAGCTGCCGATGCAAAGGCTGAGAATAGAAGCTACTTCAATATAGTGTAAGTACCATATATGACGCCATTTCAGGATCACACCAGTGCCGCCAGGTACCCACCGGTGATACAACGGGTACAAGCTACACCTGGTCTGGTGCTCGGCTTATTTAGGAGAAAACGCTTGGGAAATGGGTGTTCGACCCCACCTTGAGAAGAAGAAAAGTACCTTGTGACATGGCGCTTTTGGGTCACAGATGCCTTTGCGTCATAAAAAATCCATCATTATCTCAGAACCGCAAAATTTGAGCAATTTCTTTCAAGCATTACTGTAGTCTCAATTAAAGTGGCTAATGTGCACATCAGTAACACGGGAAGTTGAGCGAGTTGGTACATACTAGAACAAAAACAGCGCGGGAAAGGAGCAACAAAGGAGAAGACTGGACAAGCGCTGTAAAGAACGTCTAGCATGCCAAGAGGCTGTGCGTGCTTTAAAAACTGAGTGACATTAAGGACGCCAAGGCGCCCTGGTTATTAAATAGAGCGAGATTAACATATGGAGCAGGGCTTAATGTACAAGAAATGAACTTCAGCAACTCGGCGAGTTGAGCTAGTTATTACAAACTTGAAGATAAACAGCGCAGGAAACACTGACAAGAAAGAAGATGACAGGACAAGCGCTTCTTTCTTGTCCCTGTTCCTGCGCTGTTTTTGTTCAAACAATGTGCACATGCCCTAGCAGTTACCTAGTAGTTTGAGCATCCACCTCATATGCAGGAGGCGCATGGTTCGGTCCCCAGAGACGCCCACTCGCAAGAACGTACAAGGCCAATTAAGGCACTCTTTCGCAGCTGACTTTGCGTAATGGAAATAATCATCAGCAAGGTGTAAATTGCCTAAGTTGCAATTATACTGAAGAGGCGTTTCATAACACCCACATCAATACATAGCGCTTTTTGCTAAATGCAACTGAGCAGCCACGCAAGCAGCCAGAACGAGCTTGCAGCTGAGGGGCGGTGCTGCAGTACAGAACACTAGCCCCTGCTCCCTGGATGAGATCGCAAACTGGCTGATGTCAGCTACATGCACGTCCTCGCTCTCTTTATTTGGATGATGAGCAAGCTGGTAGCATATGTGCAGTCATATTGCGCACCTGAAAGCGGTTGCCAGTGTGGAAACCATACCACCATTCAACTCTAAGCCTGCTCCGGCTGCTGGCATGGCTGCCCAGTTGCTTTTGGGCAAAGAATGTACATAAGTTTGATTTATAGTGCCACAAAAACAAAGGTGACTGTCTCAAGTCAGTCACGCACAATTAGGTTGGGAAAAGTACATACATAGGATGTGGCTTCGGCTGTAAAGTCTATGAGAAGGCATAGCATTGCCACATCCGACGGTGTGAATAGAGCACAGGTGGTAAATGGGGACCTAAAGCATGCTCTAATGTGGAATGGCAGGCCCTCAACGCTATCAAGTCCCAGTTTCTGACACAGCAGAACCAATCTGCCAGAGACATCATCACCTGGCAGGACTTGCAGTATCCGACGGACAAAAAAGTCATTATTATGCGTCACTATTGCACAGCTTTTGCTTTTGTTTGCCTTTTTGTATTGATGGCTAATGTTTATACTACCCTGAAAACTCATTTTAAAAAATTCATTTACACTGGTGCACTGCTTGTTTAAAAATCCATTCACTGCCTGGTCCTCCTGCAGTGTCAGGCATGGCTTGAGTGGCGCCCCAAACAAGCAGATGTGTGTTATGTTTTTTTATACGTCTTTATTTCTGCATAAAATAGGCCTAGCTTTGCGGCAGAAATGAGGGGCTTCATGGAGGTGGAGGTGGGGGAGGGGGAGGAGGGCTGGTCTCCACTTCTTCTTCGAAGTGGGGTGGCCCTGTGGTCGGCTCTACGAATAAACGGCCAGGCCCTTCTTCTTCCTTGAAGTATAGGAGAAAAGCCCGCCAGAGCCGGAGTGCGTCCGATGATCCGATTTGCAATGGTGGATCGACCCATTCCTGCAAGGTGCCAGGTCGGTGCCCGCCCAGGGACTGAAGTGCTCGCTCGCGCACCACGTCAAAAGCAGGGCAGCGCCACAAAAGGTGTTCGGCCGTGCCACTGGCCGGGCATGCCGGGCATTGAGGGGTCGGGTATGAGTGCGGGTTGATGAGGTTGAGCTTTGCTGGCGACAGAAGCTGGCCAGTCTGGGCGCGGCGGAGGAGTACCGCCTCTACCCTTCGGAAAGTTCTAGGTGGGCGGTGGTATAATTGCTCAGGGTTCGCCACGTGCTGGAGGATGCGGCGGCGATAGCATTGTGCGCGATGCCATGTCTCGGCCCTATCCATAGGAGGTGACGACGGATGTGCAACGTCATCACGGGCCCAAGAAGCGGAAACGAGTGTGCATCCAGGCAAAGGTGCGTAAAGAGCTGCAGCACGCGCTGCCTGGTGTGCCTTTTCGTTTCCAGTGATTCCTTCGTGTGCAGGAATCCATCTAATAACAATAGTGTAGCCCTCCTCTCGCAGGCGTCGGGCTTCAGTTCGAATTGCGCTAAGAACGGCATAGTCTGCTCCCCCCGCGCGGCATGCGGTGTACGCTGCTAGCGAATCAGTGTAAACATGGTAGGTGCATGGAGCCGGATCCTGTCGATCTACTATTCGAGTAATGCAAGGCGTATGGCAATGAGTTCGAGATTAGTGACAGTGTGTTCTTCGGAGAGCCGTTCAACATTTGTGGTATCTGACTCAGAGTCGTGACAAGCTATTGCGGCGCCAAGTTGAAACTGAGCGGCGTCTGTATATAGTTGGATAGCCCCTTCCTGGGCTAGCTTGTATGACATCTTCTCGTGACGTTTAGCGGCAGCTTTGCGCCTTTGGGGATTAGCTGAACTCATGTTCTTTGGTAGTGGCATACCCTCTACTAAATCGATTAGTTCCCATGGTGGGGCAGGAGACGACAGCAGCTCTATTTGTCAGTGTTGTAGCCTAATTCCCGCAGGATCTGACGGTCAGCCGCCGTTGTGCAGAGACGGACACGCTGGGCTTGCAAGTGCTGCTCTGCCACATCCTGTAGGGCATTGATTTTGCTGCATGCGTGTAGGTCCTCTACTGGGCAGAACTGTGGTAGGCCAGTAACAAGGCGCATCGCCTTCCGATTGATTCGCTCAAGCTGAAGGCGTTGGGTCGCGTTAAGCCGCATGTAGGAATATGCATACAGTATTTTTGATGTTATGAGTGCCAGGGCTATCTGACAGAGTCCCACCTCTTTGATTCCCCTCCCACGAGCAGAGACGCGGCGCATAAGATGTAAAGCCTGATGGCAACTAAGCACCGTGTTATAAATCCAGCTTTTGGCTCCTCCATCCTCGTCAATAAGCATTCCGAGTATACGGATTGTTTGTTTCCGGCAAGTAACCGAGTCCCCTAAATGAAGAGAGATAAGATTTCGTTCGGCCTCGGCTCGCAGCCGCGGACCATTTATGACAGCCACGTACTCGGTTTTTTCCGGAGAGGTTTTCATGCCACATTTCTTGATGTAGTCGTGGACGGCATTAAGGCCTGTCTGCAAGGCTAATTCCTGCTCCGCAGGGGACCCAGAATTGGTCCAGAGCGTTATATCGTCCGCATACACGGCAAAATTAAGACCGGGTATCGACGTTAGAATTAGCGGAAGACCTGACATCGCGATATTAAAAAGAGCCGGAGATATGACGGCGCCTTGGGGAACGCCGGTTCGGTTAGGTTGCCGTGCACCCTGAGTATCCCCAACCATTACCGAGAAAGTTCTGTCCGCAAGAAACGCTTTCACGAAGCGGTAGAGGTTCCCGCGTATCCCCACTTCCTGGAGCCGTTGAAGTATGGTAGAGTGGGGCACGGAATCAAAAGCCTTTTTGACGTCAACCCCAACAACCACCCGGAGCTGTGCGCTGCTAGGGTATGAGAGAACGTCGTTATGAAGTCTTCTGAGAATATCTTGCGCGCAGAGGCCTCGTCGAAAACCTACTTGCATAGGAGACTGGACGCTGAACTTGTCTAAGTACCATTCCAGTCTTCTCAGAGCCATACGTTCCATGACTTTACAAAGGTTGGACGTCAGCGATATCGGCCTGAGGTCTTGTAATGTCCGACTTGGCTTACCGGGTTTTGGAATTGGTATGAAAGCTGACTCCTTCCAGGCAGGGGGAAGAGCACCGTTGATCCAGCATTCGTTGAATACTTTCAACAGGGCAAGTTTAAGTGATTTGGGAAGGTTAAGAAGTGTTGAATAGCGTACACCATCTGGTACCGGGGCACTTTTATGGTTTGAGTCATACAAGGCTGCCTCCAGTTCGTCTAATGTGAAGGGAACGTCGTAATCATTCGATGTATCGGAGACGGGGTCCGCAGGCAAGGCATCCACCTTTTCAGGTTGGGGAAAAAAGACCTTCCCTGCTTGTATAGCTAGATCAGCCGGGGAGACGTTCAATTTCAGGGCCATGCTTTGCGAAGGGGGAATCGGCCTTTTGCGTCCAAGGACAGCTCGAAATATGTGCCAGGCCTTCGACAAGTTAACTGTTCCATTGAGTGAGTGGCACAGCAGCTGCCAATCTTGGAGAGCGAGCTGCATAGTATACTGCTCGACCTCTTGAGTAATGCGGGTGAGGGCGCGCCTACGGTGGGATGTCCGACCAGAGCGGCGGTACGCCTTGAGAGCATGAACCCTACGATTCCACAGGCTCAAAAGGTGGGAGTCCGGCTTTTGGGCATCGTATTTAACTGAAAGCTTTGTTGTGGCTTTCTTCTTGGCACCGTTGATCTGAGTAATGAGTTCGTCTAATTCTGTGGGAACGTTCACCTCACCGAGCATTCTGCGACAATCGTCCCATGAGACGTGCTCCTCTATTCGATGGCGTTGTTGCCGCTTTAGTGACTTTCGCCCTCGAGGGGTCCATGACACCACCACGGGATAGTGATCACTGCCCAAGACATCATCAGCCCGTGACCATATGATCTCATTAGGATGGGAAACAAGTGTCAGGTCTGGAGAAGTGTCTTGTTGACCTTTGTGCTGGCCACAGCGACTGGGCAGCGTAAGGCCGTTAACGATGGTCAGTTTGTCTTTGACAATGTGCTGCCATAGATGCCTTCCCTAGCATCTGAGCGATGATATCCCCAGCTGGTGTGCATGGCATTAAAATCACCCCAACTATAACGCGATCCTGAGGATATATCCTTAAGAAGTGTTCTATAAAAGATATATCTACTCGATATGTCGTAGTACCGAAGGATCTGGCATAAACCGAAAAAACCAATGCTTGTTGGTCCCCTTCTAATGTAAGGCGCACTCCCGCTACCTCTTGCGTCTGCGTGCACCACGCGGACGTATCAAGCTCGGTGTGGGCAGCGCGAGAGAGAACAAGTACGCATGCCTGCCCATAGGCTACTGGATTCGCGGATCGCGATCCTGGCCCAGGACGTCGGTGCTCTATGGAAGGGGTGCAGTAAGGTTTGTACCCTATTATATTGGGCCTATTAGTACCAGTCTCCTGACGCAGGATAGCTAGAGGAAGAGTCGGCGTGATGGACAGTCTCCTTTGAAGTTCTGCTTGTTTGCGACGGATTCCTCGGCAGTTCCATTGTAAGAACCATATACGAGAGTCCGAAGCAAAAATGTCATGAGGTTTCGCGCTAGTGCCCGCCATTCTGAAACTGGAAGGTGCGCGGAAGAGAAGATGATGTGTGCCCAATTCCGGTCTCTTGATTCGGAGAAGCCTGCGACAGGCCTAAGAGTGGAAGCATGCGCTTGATCACCTCAGCAGTGACCATTTCGATAATATGCTTGAGTTGGTCTTCATCTAAGTGCACCTTGCGTGAGCGATCTTGCGCCAGATGCGTTTCTGCACCGCGCTGTTTAGCACGGAGAGTTTCAGCATAAGCACGGTGTATGTGTGCTTGCTTTGGCGCCGTCGCGGAATGCTCAAGAGATCTCGTTAGGGATGGAGGTGTGGCATTCCTTGGACTAGTGCTCTCAGTTTGTGTAGAGCTGCCGCGCGCATTTTTCCCTCTAGTTTTACGTTCACTGCCTCGTTCCTTTGGTAACGGCTGACTTTGCATTGGAGGGAAGTCCTCCTTAACCAGCACAATTTGCTCCGAGGAAGATCGCTGTGCGCTGGCAGGGCTCTTGTGCGCAGCCGTCGAAAACGTTTCGTTGCCGTGTAGAAGCTCGGCTTGTTGCTTGCGCTCCTTTCTTCGCGATACTCGGATTCGGCGGACAATGCCGTTCCTCAGGGTTTTGGTAGCCTGTCGCCGAACAGGGCACTTCGGGTCTGTAGCTACGTGTTGACCTCCGGAATTACGGCATAGTGGTTCTGTCGGGTATACCTCGAGGTTTCCATGTGCGGGGCGACCGCAGAACAAGCATCGACGTTGGTCGACAAGTGGACACGAATTTGTCCTATGTCCAATTTTATGACAGGTCTCACATATGACAGATTTCGGGTGATAAGGTATGACCGGCAGGAGTATGCTGTATAGATGGATTTTGCGGGGAAGGCTGGAGCCCTCAAATGTTATGAGAGCTGCTCCGTTCTTGCCCATTGGTCTGGCACTGATTACCTTGCACGAGTAGCACGTGAGGTTGGCCATGAGCTGTTCGCTTGTTAGCCCGTTGGCCCGATATATGACCCCGCGGATCTGGCCGGAGGGAAGGGTTTCATAGGCTTGTATAGATGTAGGCTTTCCAGAAATTAAGACAGACTGCAGTCCGAGAAGATGGTCCCTGGCATGCGTATGCGATACGTCGACCGCAAACTGCTTCTTTCAAGAGGCCGTACTTGAAAGCCTGAGTGAAAATGGATTTTTTGAAGCTCATCGGCAATGGCTCTGTGCAGCCAGTGTGCGGGGAGTGAGCCTAGTTGTCCAGGTGAAGTTAGCTTCATTATCACAGTATGTTTAACACAGTTGGATCGGCAGCTGTAGCTTTGTTCTTTCGCCTAACAGGCTGCCAGTCATCCTCTTCAGAGTGGTCATTATCAGCCGAGTGATCGGTTCTGCCGAATGTAGTGATTATGGGGGCCGAGGAAGGGCCCCGCGATTGAAAATGCGTATCCGTGTAGCAACCATTTATTGCTGTCTGCGAGCGGCCAAATTTTACGCCGTGTCGTTTGTTCACCAAGCGAGCGTTTTGTTGAGTTATCTGAGAAGTGCCTAACCCCATCCTAGGCTGCTTGGCAAATTTCGAAAATTGAAAAGTGCGAGATCCTACCTGAGAATGGTTATTTCCAGGCATGTTTTCCGTGCAAAGAACAGAGAAGGGATTGGAGACGGGTATCGCCGCAACCACTTGGCTGGATTCGTCGTCCGTCATGCTTGCGTCGGCGTCAAGCACAGCGACAGATTGCGCCGCGTTATCTGTGCCGCTACGAAGCGATGTTGCCTCGGCGGCTTGCTGCGGCTCCCCGGGAGCCATGTTGGCGGCATCGGCGGTGGGCGTATTGGATGTATCCGGATGGTTTCCTGAGGTAGTCTTCGACATGGAAGCGTTGAAACTGTTGTCCACAGGTGACGAGGAACACGATGGCACTGGCCCATCCATTTTTGGGAGCCTAGCCCAAAAACGTCTGGGCAAAAAAGCTTCGAAATATCGGAGCGATGCGAACGTGCGTCAGTTCGAGACGGCTGCTTGCAGCGCCCCCTGTGTGTTGTTTATTGCCTCTTGTGCACCACGATTACAAAAACTCAAGCACAGAATGATTTGACATCATTGGACAAAAAAAGTGAATGAAGGGCTACATGCAGTGCTTGCTCAACAACAACCCTTTCTAAATTTGCAGGGGGGCCCCTTTTGCTTCCTTCATCATCTTCACTACATTTCCATTTCCAGTCTCAAATGGAGCGGCAGAATTTGCCCACAGCAGTCCAAGGATTTCGACACTCTTGGCTAGGCGCAAGAGCTGATAGATATTGGAGGTCATGAAACGCTGTTCATAATATCCTGCTGCCTTGGACACGAAGTCATGTAGCCGGCTTGCTGAAAAAAGTATGAAGGCTTTGATATAACATTCCATATATGAATTAAGCTAGGCTCCGTGATAAGGCAGCCTTCAATGCAAAGGAATGTCTTCCAGCTACTATTAGAGTGCTCTCAATTTTTTACCAAGCTGGAGATATGTCATTTTTTACCAAGCTGGAGATACGTTCATTTGGTGGCACATTAACTATGTTATAGCTTTATATATTATGAACTTCGCTTAAGTAACACCTTAGAAATATCTCGAAATGCAGATGTAAACTCACACCCAGTTCTCCCTTGTTCCCGAGGGATGCAAGCTATCTGACGTTGCAAAGACAGGTATGGGTCATGCTACAAAACGCTGCATTCTTGCAGTGCCCTACTTTGCAGGAATTCATAAGAAGGAAATTTGAAAACACATTTATGGCTTTCCTTTGTGAAGAGTATCTTTGTAGCGAAATCAAAATTCTGCCATTTCTGCAACCAATACAGGACCTATACGTTTGTTTTTTCTAGTTTACACTATGTGCATGTGGCGAAGACACTACTTTTGTCACACAGTCAGTGAAACACTTCGCCTACTAGTGGACTTCTAACTGAATTTCCAATACTTCACAGAAAGAAAAGGGGCTCAAAACAATACTAGAAAATGAAAGGAAGGAATACAAAAGAATAGACACTCGGGTGACAGATTAGGAAGATTGCCTTCCAAACACTTCCCTTTCAGCACACAGCATGTGAAGGGAAAAAAGTTTTTCTGGAAATGACATAATGCCCCTGATAAAAAAAACTCATTAGATCCAAGTCACCACTGCATTTTCTACTTTATTTTGCAGATGGAAGCAACATTCTGTGCTCGGAAAATAGTTTTTTGCTGGAATTAATCGAAATGTAAAATCACCCGTGGCACCTATTTTTGGTGACATAGCTCGGTGCATTGTAATGCTGTTCATTTGGTCTCCCACCCTACAAATACTACACAGCATAATAATTGTACACACTATCTAAAACAAGCTAAAGTTACCTGCTTGATGAAGGCCTCTTGGCGAGATATTGTGGAGAAGCAGGGCAAATGCACCTTCAACCAATAACAATGTGTGCTTTCAAAACCAGGGCTGCAGCACCCCATGCACCGTTGGAAGGCTGTCAAACAACGGCCAGTTCTTCCACTCGCTGGCATTCCAAAAGCACCGCTCGTTCAGGGTCCTTAGAAGCCATTTGAAAAGAGTGTGGCGGGCTTGTGCCCACTAAACGCCTCCAGGATGGCTACTCTAGATGAAGTGAATGCAAAATTAAGAGGAGGAATTTGGGTCGTCTCTCAGTTTAAATTTCTCTGATAGACAGGCACAGTCTGCTACGATTCACTTCCTTTGAGATACCTCCCGATCTGTTCTGAGCTCTATTACTTGCACTGTAGTACTTGTCAGAGTGAAAATTATTTATCATCACCGTCAGGCTGACTATACCCACTGCAGGACAAAAACCTCTCCCATGTTCCTCTAATTAACCCTGTCATTTGCTTGATGGGTCCACCGTATTCCCGCTAACTTCTTAATCTCGTCTCCCCAACTAACTTTCTTCCGCGCCCTGCTTCGCTTGCCTTCACGTGGAATCCACTCTTTTACCCTTACGAACTAGTGGATGCCTTGCCTTCGCATTACATACTCTGCCCAAGCCTATTTCTTCCTCTTGAATTCGACTAGGATATCCATAACCTTTGTTTGTTTCCTCACCCACTCTGCGCGCTTCCGGTCAGTTATCGTTACGCCTATCAGTTTTCTTTTGTTAGCTCGCTGCGTTTCCTTAACTTACGCTTAATTCTTCGTTAGCCTCCGCATTTCTTCCCCATAGGTGAGTACCGGTGAGATACAGCTGCTGATTGCTTTTCGCTTGATTGATGTTGGTAAACTGCCAATCATGATCTGAGAGAACATGCTATATGTGCACCTTCTCATTCTTATTCTCCTTGTTATTTCCCTCTCTTGATCCGGCTCAGCGGTCACTACCTGCCCTAAGCAGACATATTGCGTTACTACTTCAAGCAACTCGCTACCAATTTTGAACTGCTGTTTCCCTGTGAGACTGTTAAACATTACTTTAGTTTTCTGTGTGTTAATATTTATACCATTTGTCTTCTCTGTTTGACTAACTCATTGATCATGCATTGCATCTCCTGAGTGAAATAACAAGGCACTGCCATCCTCAGATTGCAGAATGCTCAGGTATTCTATATTAGCGCTTAACCAAACTTTCCTCAATCGGGGCCTCAGAATAGCTGCTGCAAAGAGGCTCACCACCTGTTCGCGTCTCCCTGCATTGCACCCTTCTATATTGGAATTTTTATTGACGTTATGGAGGACTATGGTACCTGTGAGTCTTTATAGATACCTTCAAGTATTTTCACACAAGACTTGTACACTCTGATTCCGAAAAGCTTGCATGACTGCTGAGGTTTCCACTGAGTCAAATGGTTTCTCGTAGTCAATGAAGGCTATATATATATATATATATATATATATATATATATATATATATATATATATATATATATATATATATATATATATATATATATATATATATATATATATATATATATATATATAGGGGTTGGTAATATTCTGCACATTTCTCAATCACCTCACTGATATTGGGAATATGGTAGATTGTCAGTACTTAACAAGAAGCCAATCTGCATAGCAGTTTCAGTGAACTAGAATGGGTACATAAAATTAAGAATACATTTCCTGTTTTGCCACTCACAGACGTGCTAAAGTATACTACAGATTTGAATGATACCAAAGAAAAGTATCAGACTACACGTACCAACAAATGTCTCAGGCTGAAGTCAGCAAATGTAGCGTATTAAGCATAATGTGTTGCAGTGGCTGAAGACTTGGTTTGTCATTTAGCACAAAACTTTAAAAACTTGTCCGGGGAAAAGTTTTGCAATACGACAAACACATTCTCTAGCCGCTCACGGGTGCGAAAACATCAGAGACAGTTTGTTCAGTGCTGAGAAAGGTTGGTGTACCATATTCCACTGACTTGTGGTAAGGTATACATTGGTCACAAGATAAAATGCACAGATGAAGGCTTGGTGAATGCAAATGTTATGTGACACAGCATTGAAATTGTTGTTTGTGTGTGCATTGCCATCACTGTCCCAGCAAATCGTAAAAGCTATTGTTCCAGGAATGCATAGATTAAGACAGAAGCAGGGATCGTGAGGTCTGCAAGATTATCTGGTGCGAAAATTACGAGTGGTGTGCATCAGTACGCAATCAGTTAATATTTTAACCAAATAAATCAAGTCTCTTCATCACATTAGGACGCGCAAGCACTGTTCTTCCCTTTTTAGGGGTCCGGCTATTTGTGGTATACGTGCCTAGGTATAGTGGTAGATATGCTGCCGCACTGCAATCAAATATAGTTGAAAATTGGCACTTTGTGCTGTCGCTGTCTCAATTCTTAATCAGTATGCCCCGTTTGTCAGTAACATTATTTTCATAATTTGTTTACCCTCACTTATGTTAGCATTCCACTCACGCAAATTTTTTCTGATGAGAGTTTATCATGCATTTTTCTTCGAACTTTCTATGAAGCAGGAATTGGCACATGCCGATGTAGAAAGGCTCGAGTGAGTTTGATGAGTCCAACCAGAACCCCTTGAGTTGTCTTGCAACTCCGAGCAGGACGCAGTGCATATAATGCACTGCTTGGTTTCATAACAGGTCGAAGAGTCTCAGGTTCACTAAAGGAGATGACCCTTGAGGCCATTCACGGTCAGATTCCAGTCGAGGGCACGGCCCATACCTTAAAGCATGCCCGCTGATGTTCTCGCAACTCCTGTTGTTTCAAGGTAGTAGTTGCAAGCTCCTTCAATCAATAATTTTGAGATGTAAGGTTTCATAAACTCACTACAAGGTTAAAATACAAGCTGAATAACCAGTAGAGTGTGGGAAATTTGTCGTGCTTATTTTGAATTGTTAAACGAAATACCTCAAAATGCAATGAAGCAGACAAACCTTCTTAAGAACAGTAGTAACCATCAAATACATGTGAAGCACAAAGTAAAAGTAAAATCTTCACTTTTCTATTTTCTGACACAGCTTTGCTTCCTACATTCTCAGCACCACTTTTATTTGACAGCTGTGTTTCATGCAGAACATTTAGTAATAGGAACGCAGAAGAGTGCCTGCCTTAAAGTAGCTTGGTGGCTTGTCTCAGTACCCGACCTTTTCAATGGGTTGCACAATTCTCATCATCTCAGGTCTATCTTGTGAATGTCCCTTAAGCGAAACACAAACCGCTTTATTCGATATAGGCCAACCTGCCTAAAAACACGTCATGTGGATCGACACTTTGTGCTTATACTGTAGAATTGTTTTCTTGCGGGCTTGGCCTAGTTTGGCTGCACATACACAAGATGACTCACTTGTCCTCATGTAAGGCGCCACGGGCAGTCAAACTTTCTATTGAACTGGGTGTGCTTTCCCACAGCAGCCCGAGCTGGACTATATATTGTGCAACATATAACATGAACATTGATTTGACATGTCTCATAGCACAACTTCCAGACAATTGTTCCAACTGCATTCAGTTCCCAATTAAGCTTTTCTATGAAGAGTGTCATATTGATGTGCGCACGGCCAAACCAGATTCTATCTAATACAGGAGGCTGTTGCCGAAGCTTTTGTGGCAGATCAATAGTAACAAACTTAATTGGCCAGACAGAAGTTCTTGAAGATTTCTATACTCGGCTTTCATTTGTGTCGATAGCGATCCTTAAGTCTTGACCAGTGATCCCACCAGTGCGCCTAAGCTTCTTGTAGAGGCTACCACTAGTGATGTCACTGATCTGATCAGTACCTTGGAGTATATCCATTTTTTCAGCTCATTGTATAGCGCCTTTTTGCATGCGAAAATAAGCTGAAGAAACTGCTCCTTCACATTCATAATGCTGAAGAAGCATGCAGTCTCGTTCAGCACACAAACTTGAGTTTTCTCTGCAGATGCACAGTGGACCTTGTCCGTGCCATGCATTGGATTCCGCACGCTGCCACAACCTGCGCATTAGTAGTGGTGCTTTACATGACAATTCAATTGCGAGCTCCATAGTTTGCTGCGCAAACTCTGGCTTCTCGGCAGCACGTTACCATTAACGCCGAACAATGCGTCGATGAGGGGCGAAAGGTCGTCAGCGGTGTCCTATGGGAGACCGTGGGCGATGATGAACGCCACGATCATGACGACCGCCGCTGCATTTGCGGTAGTGGAGCCAGGAAGAGTGGCAGTCCGTACCCTTGCCAAGCTTCACTCAGTGCCTGGTGCACATTTAACGTTGGGCCAGGTCCAAAAGGTTTATTTTCATTTTCGCTGGCATATGGCGGCATGCCGGGAATAGCTTCCGCTGAAGAATCGCCACTACCGTCGTCCATACTGCTTGCCGGGGATGCACGAGGTTCTTCTTTCTCGCCAGCTTTGCCGTTACAAGTAGGCATGTCGTAAACACCTTCCGCTCAAGGGTCGACACTACTGTCGTCTCCAACCTCTGCGTTCGCAGCAATTCCCGCAGAAATTGGGTCCGCGGCGGCGGATGACAGTACTGCCGAGCCTTCAGCGGAAGGTATTCATGACATGCCCCCTTGTACCGGCGATAATGGTGGCGCGAATGGAGAAGTTCCTGCAGCTGTGTCTTGGGTGCCAGGAAACGCAGGATGGCCATCATACACTGCATCTTTCAGATTTTCGCGTAAATGACGCTGACGGTAGTGGCGGCGTGACAGTGGCACATCAAATGGCTGGCTGTCGTGAAACTACGTCCTTCGTTTCCTCCGTGCGGAGGGGCCTTTCATAGCTCAAAAGCTGGACGTGTTCACTCTGAGCGCACCTCGTACAGATATATAAATGGAATGCACTCAGGAAGAAAGACTTAATGTTTGCAATATGCAGCCTAGCCAGGCGGTCTCGATTGAAAAGCGGGAAAGGGGGAAGGTGGTGTTCTTGTAACCAGTAATTGTTGAGCCTGTTTGATAGGAATAAGTGGTATCAAGCATGCGATTGAGAGGTAAAATAGTTCACTTTTGGCGAAAATCCCCCTCCCCTTAAACGCATCTCCGCTTCAACCAGGCACATAACTATGTTTTTTTTCTCCTCCTGTTGATGAAGCGATATTGATAGGTAGTTTGTTAGGTAGATCCATCACTCGACGGCGCTTTTTTAGCTTCAGGGCTATATCTCAACGCAACTGCTTGAGTAGCAGATAGTTGCTTGCTCGCTGTGGCTTTGACCACGCAGGAATTCTACGGCAACCACGGTAGATTTGTATGGCACTGGGAAATCTGGAAAGCACAGGCAGGAGGCTTTTAGTGCTGCATTTTATGTCTAACTGCGTTTTTGCAACAGTTCACACTAATTATTTCCCGTGTCAGGCGTAACGCTAAAAGCCTTGCACCCGCGCCTCGCGTACTTCCCAACACTGTTCATATTTAGCGCGCAGGCTGTCAGGTCACGCGACTAGACGAAGCTCCTGCGTGAAGCCAAAGCCATTTGTTTGCGCATCAACAGTCATCGCTCTTAGGCTCGTCACCGTGACTAAGCTGCCTCAGATCTCTGCTTCTTCGTACGGTGGGTTCAAAGCGCAGTATTTTCTTCTACCATGGTCGACAGTGAGGACTTAATCTCGTGCAATGCCTCCCACCGCTCCGACCTACGCATGCGTAGTGTAAAGGATGGCGGCAAGGCGATTGTCGCGACCAGTCTTAAGAACAACGCACCCAGCGATGTCAATGACGTCGAGAAGAACAAAAAAGTGTACTGGCGCTCCGAAGCCGCAGGCGCCGAAGCTGAGGAAGGCTATTACGACGGAAACGTTGTCGTCTTGGGACGTAAGCAAATCAATGCAGCGTTCCCTTTTTCGAAAACGTCATTTCTGCCTGCTTTGCTGCATGCATTCACTCTTTGCACAAATCTGCCACTGTTCTGTTACAAGTTTTAATTGCCTTTCGAGATTGGCAAAGCGAGCTGCGTTTTAACACAATAAGAAGCGGTTTTGCTTTGTACCTAAGTAGTGTTGTTGAATGGCGCGAAAATAAGAACGGCAGAAGGAAAACCCCACATGGAAATGTGCCACATTTTTGCGCTAACGGTAAAATTGTCATTTCGGATACTGCTCTCATTGAAAATCTAGGCTGCGCAAGATATATTTTTCAGCAGCCGGTCGCTCAACCTAGTTATACAGCATTAGCTGTGGTATAGTAACTGGAATATCTGTGCAATCTAAAGGACTGATGTTTCACCTAAGATGTCACTATAGTTTTTATTTCTAAATAGGCTTTCTGAATGAGCAGAGCGAATATTTTGATCACGCCATTATTCTCAGCGCTGTAGTTAATCAGAATACAGCTTAGATGTGCTAAATACTGGGCTGCATAAGTAGGTAACCTTTTAACTGCTACCGTTAGCCTCCGTATTTTTAGGCAGGAGTATAGCCCACTGTACGTAATATCAATAATAGTTGAGACTTTCGAACATGCAGTTACCCCAGGCGCTGTCGTCCAACAAATTTTGGGCACATCGTGCCAAAATACATGCGCTTTCAGAATAGGCAGCCTAACAGCAATAGTTAAACGTTGACTATTTCATCTTAGTTAACCAGTGTAATAGTCGGCTAGTCTTAGCTTCATTCTGACGCTATACACTGCTGACAATAATGATATGATAAAATCACTCTTTCAAGTGAAAAAAGACTATTCTTATACATTCAGAACACATTAGGTGAAACACCCAGTATACGCCATTGTATTTTGTTAGGTAAGAGTTTGCATTGATTTCCGTGTGCCTCGATGAGATGCAATTTCTAATCTCACAAAGCAGGGACTTCGTAGACATTGCCTGTGTACCTTGAGCGAACCAATGTGAAAAAGTACATTTAAAATATGCATACATCTGAACGCCAAAGTTAACAAACCTTCACTGTCTTTTCTGGTGTGGAAGTTTAGAAAAGAAATCGAATGTGCACACATATCATTACTGTTGTGACTGTTTTGCACAGGTCGCAAAAGGTAAAAACCCCAGAGACGGGGCTATAAATTCAGTAAAATTTACACTTTCGCAGGAATCACAAGATCCTTGGGAGAGCCCGTGTGAAAGTCCCAGAGATGTAATTTTTGGAAATATCTCCAGCGCGTTTCTTTTCTGCCTCTTGCATATTTTTGAAAACGGTTATATTTTGTCAAGTTTAAAAAAAACTTTTGAACCGCAAAAAATGTCCAAATCCAATGTACTCATCATGTTCATTTCTTCTGTAGTATTAAAGGGTCTGCGAAACACCGCTTGAACGGAAGCCAATTACACTTCAGATTGACTCTTTATGTCACACAGATGCTGACTAAAAATTACAAGAATCGATGCATAACAACAGAAGTTATTCAAAGAAAAAACTTTCAAAATACTAGGAAACAAAATTCTTCCCTCAACTCGATTTTCGCGCAGCTTCGAATTCCCATTTCACTCTTCTAGTTACGACACTCAGTGCGACGAATCAAAACAAGCTATCTGAGTACGTGGCAGAAGTTTGCACTCCATGGTTTACTGTTCTCTGTAACTCGTTCATGCCAAGGCTGGCAGCGTCGTTTGGATGGTTACAGCAACCATGACAACGCCCAGCTGTCCCAGCGATGCTTCATCATCACGTCGACGGCGCGGAAGAGAACACTGCTCAGTGACGTTCCCTTATGGATCCGAACTCGAGCGCGAGATACTGCGTCCGTGTGACAGCCTGAGCAAAATATCAGACACATTTAGCATAGCGCGTACCCCTAATGCTTACCGCCAACCATTTCCCGTCGGTTTTAGCGCGCTGGTTGGTGACGGCGAGCAAGGAGCGCGCGCTGTTGACGGGAATTTGGCGCCATCGAGCGCAGCCGTCCGATGATCCTCCACAAGCTGATATGCACTGCCTGCTAAACGTGAAACAAACGAGTCCTTCTTTGGGACCGAAACGAACGCTTACAGAGTGCAATGGCTCGATCGGATCGATTCCGCAAAGCTGCTCTCAGATACACAGAGAGTAGCCTTAAGTGTTGAGTGCTGGGTCGTAGGATGTTTACAGAGAGGCGCAATGTCCTTCGACTCAAAAAGTATCCAGAACCTCTGGTGGTGTATTTTTCTTTTACTTGCTTTAGTGTGCTTTTATCTAGGGCAAATAAGTTGGTTTTATTAATGTAATAAAAAACACAAAAACGACAAACACATCTCTAGTATTAACACATTTTTCAGATTATTTGCTCTTCATCCAATCATCATGCTCCCACTAAGTGATGTCATATCCGCTGCTAAAAACCGCCATTGTATGATGACACCAACAGGGCCAAGAGTTTGTTTTTGCGAGCTAATTAAAATAGTAAAAATTGCAGTATACGCGGCACGACCGATGCTAATAGCATCACAATAACTCATTCCAAGCAACCAACAGGCAAATCAATGCACTGGAAGTTTGTTTCGGGGACCCTTTTATAATTACAGTAGAAACACTCTACTTAATAAATCTTGCCACGAAGATCATAAGCACAAAAATAAGTTAAAGCTCTCACTGCAAATAATGGTGGTTCCTACGCTTCTGGTTTAGTTCTTAGAGTTAGGCATGGGGACTCAGAGGGGCACTTAGTTGTTTATGGGCTTTGCATTTATTTTTGTGTATTCTTTTCTGCTACTTACTCCAACATTCTTAATTTGGAAGAAATATTTTGTGAGAAAAAAGGAAAAATTTGTCAAGATGGGAAAAATCAAGGAAATGAGCAATATAATAAGTCTGGCCATAACCTCACTGACCGGGACCGCCTGAACCGGGGATTGCATAAAGCCAATCCACATACAACCGATTGAGCGGTGTGGTGAAAAATTTTCAACTTGTTGGAACTTCGTTGCTGTGGCCTCTTGAACAGCAGTAACCACTTGAAACAGGTTTTTACGCTGTAGCGGCAGAAATCTGGAGCATTTCGGCCTGCTTGTGAAAAGGACTTAAGAATACTTTTGCACACATAAGAAAGTAGGGAGGAAGATGGGGATCTTTGTTTTTGCTTCCCTCGTGAAGTCTTCCCTGTTTACTTGTGTGTAGTATTTATTGCCGTGTACTCTTCTTCCTTTAGCGTGGAAGATAAAAGGAATACCTACACCTTTCTGTTTCACAGTGACCAAAGCTCGCCTTGTAATAAGAATGGCCAAGCGCCATAAGGCTGTCCCAAATGATGTTTTTGATGACAACAGTTCTCAAGGGCACACAACACTCTCCAAGGTTGGGAATTCATTCCTAATATTAAAGGTGCAGCATGCTGCTGGTATGGTATTTAGATACTGCGCATATTCTTTCCTGCATCTTCCTTTTGCTACTCATTATAGTGGCCTAAAGGGAAAAAAAACACAAAAATGTCAGCTGCAAAGAAAGGCAGTGATGGCCAAGAAAATGAAAAAAGAAGCCCAAAGCCCAGTATTCTGAGGCTGACAGGGAGAGTGATGATGACTGTAAGCTTGAGCCTAAGAGGGTGCGACAAGATTCAGAGCAAAGGATTAGCGCCCTTGAGAAGAAGCTAGACCGCCTGAAAACCGTTGGCAGGAGGAGCGACAACGCAACAACAGGTTGCAGGACATCCTGGACAGCCGAATGAGTGAGTGATATTTGTAATGATAACACACGTAAACGTTTACAGAGGGAGGCACTTTTTGAGACGAAAGAAATGTTCTTATTCGATTCGGCTGGTTCCATTGTGCTTCAGTGGCTGGATACATTTGCAATTCATGTGTTCCCCTGAGGTGAACACAAGGTGGTAATAATGCTGAATGGTTATGGCACAAGGACAGCTCTGGCCTCTGAGTGGCACGGCACAAGCTAATTTTTAGTGCGGAAGTACTCATAAGCTCACCAATGCTGACCAAGAATCTCCTCATCTTTGGACCTTGTGCCGGTGCCTAGCAACAAGAATGCACTAAGTTAAAAAAGGAATGAATTTATTTTCCACGATTGGGCGTCGCGAACACACCAGCCTAACAGGCCGCTGCGTGAGAGCACTATACTCGGTTTCAGACATCATGCGCAACGCTGTCAAATGGTGTCTTTGGATGACGGCACTCGTGGCGTGTTCTGCGCAATCGAGCGGTGCCGCACGTTCGGCTGGCTTCCATTCGTGCATTGCCCTTTGTTCGGCTGGGACGAGTACAACACGAATGCGCGCCACCTGACGGTGGAGCGCGGTGCAATCTCGTCGTGCAGCGCGCGCTAGCAGGCGCCGGGAGAGCCGGGAGCAGACGACTCGGCGGACGTCTCCTACAGCTTCACTACCGCATTCCAAATGCAGCAGACAGAGCAAAAGGACAAGAAATGTATCGCTCGCTATCATCTTGCATTGTTGGACTCCAGTTGTTCATCGGAAAGTGAAGATGAGCTAGTCGCCGCTATTCATGATCATGGTCGCCTGTACCAGGGGCCGAAAGTAGAGGACTTCGTAACCAGCGCAGTGCCGCAATACAGAGATAAAGAGCTGCGTTTAATAACGACAGTTAGTTGCGTCTATCTGTTGTGTCCCGCTGTTTGGTCTTTTCGGTCATTTTCATTTCTTTCATGTGTGTATTTTCAGTTCCGGAGGAATTTTCGCCTGACGAGAACGACTTGCAATTTGTTGGCGACGCAATTTGAAGACTTAAGCTGGTTTCCAAAAAATTATTGGCATGGCGGAACACTTGAAAAAACAGCCGGAGAACACGTTTTGTCCTTTCTGTGGTAAATGACCGCATAATGAATTATCGTTCAAAGCGCAATACATATATGCGTTTGCACAATTCCTTTTCGCAAGTATGTTCACAGGCGTTCCGAGTCACTGGAAAGCTTGACTCGTTTTTGCAGGCATGGTGGTAACAAAGCCACCTTTAGATCAGTAGCACAGCTGTTTGGAATGGGAGAGAGCACACTGCATAGTTTGGTGGACAGAGTTGCGGACTTTTTGGAGGATGTTGATCCAATGTACACAAGGATGCCCGGAACAGAGGCAGAGAAACTCCAGACGAGCTCTGACTTCAAAGCGGCAAGTTTGCTTTCCTGCAGAACGTTTATGAAATATGTGTTTTTTTTCGGTATAATTATTCCGCTAATACAGGTACATTTCCAATTTTCGAATGGCGTGCTTAAGTTAGTTCATAATTGAAAAGATGGTTATTTATATCCTAACTTTCACTGTTTATTAGTTCGTGTTCGTGGTTATGTTTTAGCGGCAACTATAGGTCATGCCTTCGCACGCACGAGACCGAATGAATGGTAAAGCAACTGCAAGCACGATGAAGTGGTAGGGATGGATTATCGCATGCGTCTTTCTATACGAAGATTGGGACCACACTGTATAGATTTAACCACGCGTGCTTTCATCGATCCTCGCGCGCCTCATAATCGTCAGCGCAATGTGATATAGCGGTGCCTGTTCCGTTTTTTTTTAGAAAGCTGGATTTGCAGTTCGTGTTTGCAGTTATTGACGGCACCCACATTCCTACATGGTATCCAGTCAACAGAATCAAGGCCAGTTATGTCGACAGGCATGACATGCCTACCTAAGCCCTCCAAGGAGTTTGCAACGAGAGAATAATGTTTACAGACGTGTTTTGTGGTCTCACGAGAATATTCCACGACGACAACGTATACAGTTACTCTTTCTTGAGCAAGAAGTTGCCTGCAGGATGTGAAGCGGGGCGCTTCCATGCTCTCGGAAGATGTAGCGTACACTCTCGCGAGTATATAAGGACGCCGTTCCGCGACCATGGACACATGACTTCACTAGAAAGGAGATTCAACTTCAAATTGACCCAAACACGAGCACGGATCGAGAACATTTTCGGTGTTCTGAAATGCAGATTTCGGCAGTTGCTGCACCTCGAGTTTCACGGCATGGAGACGGCCACAAAATTTATTATCGCCTGCTGTGTGCTACAAAATATTTGCATAATGAACGGAGATGAGAACCATGAAGAAGTACAGTTGACAGACGACCACAGCACCACCAAGAAAACGCAACGAGATGAGACCACGACAGAGAGAGTGCTCAGGCAATTTGTCGAAATGAAAAGGCGCGCTTTGACGCAATCTTTTTCTTGAAAACAAGGCATAAATGCAACGTATGGAAAGCGTTTATTTTATTTATCAAAGAGAAAAATCGAACACAAAAACACAAAAACACATCGCAGCTCAATACACCAACTGGAAAAGTCATACATCTTTGAGAGGAGGTTCCATATTTTCTTTGTGCCTTCGCTCCCTGGCCTCCTCCTTGTCCATGTGTATATACCAAAGAACCTCGCCGAGAGTGGGACTTGTTTTCTTCGCGGCTGGAGGCGCAGTGCCCGCCCGCAGTGTCAGCGTCAGTACGTGGTGCTGCTACACTAGCCGCGCCGTTGTCTGATGTGCCTGCCTGACTGGTACTCCGTGCCGGTGTCATGCGCTAAACGTGCCCCGCACCTCGCTGTATCTCGGGGCATACACTGTAGTCTACCGTAGCCACCATGACCATTTCCTGCGGAAAAGGAATTTTTACAGGACTTGCCCCGCTCGGTCTGTTGTGCTTGCGCGCGTTCGCGTAATTCTTCGCCGTCTTAAGGCAGTTTTCACACTGCAACGAGGTTCTTATCATTCCTGCCACTGTTTCCACTTCTGCCGCGATCGCAGCCCGCATGCTTTTTTTGTCCGTGAATTTCTTCAAGAGGCCCACGTCGGGCATGTAAAGGGCAACTTTTTTAAGAAGTAGGCGTGTTTCTTTGTCGTCCCACACGGAGACAAATTCTTTGCCGGGAGGCTCTCCTTCTGTAACAAATATGACATACTGTATACTACAATTGTATATGGTATTGCATTGTATAGCACAGAGTATGGTATTTTTAAATGAGCATATATGTTGCAATGGGTCTCACTCATTTTTTTCTTTGCATAAAAGGTTAGTTTAATTTTTGTTCCTTCCATATTCGCAGTGGTTATATTCTTTTCAATGGCGTTTTTAATAAACTGAAACCAAAACGAGCTCTGTGTGTGTGCCTGTGTGTGTGTGCGTGCGTGTGTGTGTGTTTGTGTCATTTAATAGGCTACCTAAATAATATACCACGTGAGTTGAACGCTGCCAAAACAATGAATAAAAGGGTTGCAATGAATTTACAAAACACAATTGAAAAAAAATTTTATGTTTCATTTAATTGCCGAAGCTCATTTATAATGCATGCGTTCTGCAATGCAGGGGCGCACAACGGGTCGGGGATTTGCGATGCATAGGCAAACCGTGTTCCTCACCATTTTTATCTTTGGACCTAAAAATTTGATGGCATGCAATTAAACAGATTATACTATTTTCTAACCTCCTCCTCCATTAATTGCCCCATATAAATCCGCCCACACAATACGGGTTAGGTGACGCCCATCTCAGGTCATTTCAGAAAACGATGTCTTCATTGAAGATCAGGTATTTTAATTAACATCGATTGCGCGGCTGCTAACACTGAGCTAACTAACGCTGAGGACAGCAGAACATGCGTGGCAAAACAATATTACAGAAGTACACCGGCCTTCATGGCGTGTCGCTGTTACGTCGCGCTCTCCACGAATGGTTTCAGTAGTCTGCTTTACAGGCATACTGCGGTCTCTGGGACAAGGCGGAATCAGGTTACGATTCGAGTTGCCATACCTGCAAGTAAAATTTTTTCCCTGTTCTCTGAAATTCGTTCATTAATGTCGTTGTTGCTTTCAGTCAGTTTTAAACACTTTCACAACTCCTGTAACTCGATGTCCCATTTTTGCGCTCCAGTTTAATGATGTAATATATGCGCCAGCTTTAAACAGACGTCTTACCTGCCAAGTCATCAGCTGTGGATGTCTCTTGGCCGTCTTGAAGCGTTGCTATAAACTCTTGCACTTTAGATGGATCTAATATTCAATGACATAAAAACATGCGCAAATATTAGCAACCTATGAAAAGCCAAGCTGGCTCCTTTCAGTACAAGTTCATTTCATTCCCCATCCCGTAACCTTCAATGAAAGGAGTTTTTTTTTTTGTTACCTGCCTGAAGAGTTTGCAGTTCTTCGTTTTTAAGCTCACATTTAAAATATTTGCCGTCGACATATAGCTGAACTGAATTCATTGCGCAGCGGCACCAGCAACACTTCTCACAGGCGATGACTTTCGCTGAACTGTCGTCTGCTGAACTCAAATTCCGTGCGCGCTTCGCAGCAGGCGCTAGAGGTGAAACACGCTGCACACCGCAGCACGTTCTGCTTGCACCGTGAAGAAGAGCAACTCGTGTAGTATTTGACGTCCCTTCCTGAGCACCAGCACGGAGCCAGTGCGGCTCAGCCGAAGACACCAAAAGCTAGAGCTCTTCTTCGCGATGCCTGCATCCACGACCAAAAAGTTGTGCGTTATTAGTGGTAAGCGAAACATAGTAAATGCTTTAACTGTAGGCTTACCAAATGACACATTTGGCATGATCTTGATTAAATGCAGTGTTATTACAGACAACACGCTGTCGCTGTCTCGGGCTTAGACGTCTCGGCCACCGAACAAGCGCGGAGTAACATGCCCCTCTTTATTTTCCCGTGCGGACTACTTCCGTACCTTTCACAGATATGCACGTTATGTAATAAATGTAGTACAGGCGGTCACCTCAGCCAAACACGCGTCGTGTTAAATTGCCACACATCTCTCAGTATGCATTGCGCACCATCTGCTTCTTCCACTAATATTGCTTTGAAACTAATATTTTCGCTTTGACCTATGTGACGGCAGTGACAGTGAAATGTGCACTTCCTGCGTCGTTGTAGACAGTGTTGTGGCAGAAATGCAGCACTAGAACAACCCAGGTTGGCGTTAGCAACATTGCTGCAGAATGATGACACAGCAGCGTATGGCGCCAGTGTACTTTATGTAAATTGGCATTCATGATGATAAAGTTTCAGATGCGCTTGAGCGTCAACCTGGGTCAGTGGAATCCTTTCGCGCGTTCAGGTACGTGCGGTGGTGTCCGTATGTGAAATGCTGTTGTTTCGCACTATGTTTCTTGCTTACCAGTGCTAACCAGCCAGCAACTTTTTATGCACAAGGGGGGTCCAAGAATCATTCGCCAAGCATGTCACCCTGAAAAAAGCGAGCACCAGGCCAGGGGAAAGCTCGTGCCGATTCTGTCACTGCCATTCTGTGGCTCCGACGGCCGCAGCATGACAGACTGGATCCCTGGGCCATCTAGCGATGTTTCGCCTGGTTCGAGATAAAGCTTGCTCCCTAGCTTGGATGCAAGCCTCTACTTGCTGGCTCGTTCGTGCGAGTTGCTTTTCCCCATAGAAACTTCCGCGAGAAGCCGCTATGTGGGCATTGACCAATAGCGTGACTTCTTTGCAATCCATTTTTAAATGCAAGGCACACGTGTTGTTATTGGCAGCATCATTTTTAGTGGTTGCATGTAATCGCCAGAGAAGACGTTCTTCGATCTCCTGTCGCCTCTGCTTTGTTTATTTACCTAATTTTCTCTAATTTACCTAGTTTTATTTGAATATTCGAGGACGGCAGAATCTTCAAGGCGGTACTGTCTCTATGGGAAAAGTACGGCTGCTCCGTTCCCGGCAAGCCTAAAGGGTCCACGCCAATCAATGGAGGCTTTCTCGGAAGAGGCGGCCATGGCTTCCCAGGCTGTAGAGCGACCAGTACATGGACACGGCCACCCGTCCAGTGAGACCTCGTCGCTTAGTAAGGCTGAGTCAACGATCGTGGACGGTGACGAGTCAGTGGCCGATATGGCTGACGTGGACAACGAGGGCTTCAAGTTGGTGAGTCATCGCAACCAACGAACGGTAGGTATCCCGGTAGTGGTTGAGCCTACAGAAAAAGGGGTTGATTTATGAGCGAAGAATCCCATCTTACTTTTCGCGGCCTTTGAATCACTCCTGGGATCAGTTCCTATTCGAAGTCGGTTCACCATGCACGGAGCTATTGAGCTGGATGTCTCGACGCAAGAGCGGGTTGACAAGCTCCTGCAGAGCTCTGATTTTTGGCTTCAAAGTTAACGCGCGGTTGCCCCATTCCTGCATGAAGAACACCTGTGTTCTTAAGTGTGTACCAAAGTGGTATTCAGAACGCGACCTGCTTGATTATCTGAAACCAAAAGGTGTACTGCACGTGAAACTACTTGTGCGTCGTGTGGAGTCTCCAGGAAAAGAATGGGCTGCGAAACATGCCAACTCAATCTTGTTGACATTCGCTCCCAACTCAGAGCGCCCCGAAAAAAAATTATCTGGGATTGACACAACACGCAGTTCAAGATCTCAGTGATGCTCCTCCACGGTGTTCTAGATGCCAACGGTTCGGGCACGTGGCCAAAGTTTGCACAAAGGATCGACGCTGTAAGCGGTGCGGAGGCGACCACGACTTTAAAACCTGCAAGGCCGATTTGGCCTGCGCCAATTGCGGCGTTGATCATCCTGCAACTTTCGCAGGCTGCTCCTTCCGTGTGAGCGCTCTGCACCGTCGGATATCTTTTATTGCTGGTCCCAAAACCCCACCTACTGAGACGCATGTCCCAGGATTTGGCGAGTTCCCAGTGTTAGAGACTGATGTTGTTGCGTTACCCAACAATGTCCCTAAGATACCTGAGTCCAGCAAGACGCCAAGGTCCAGTGCGCGCGAGTTGGCTGTTCGACCTCCAGCAAAAAGTGTCCATGTTCCTGAGCAGCCGGATCACAGCCAGACTACACGGCAAGGGGGACCCTCATATGCACCAGTGAAAAAAAAACCAGCTACTGCAGCCAAGAGTGTGTCCCCGTCGGCATCTTTTGTCGATGTTGTGAGTGCGTTGTGCAAAATAAGTAGCTCAAAAATCAAGGTATGCCAGACCTTCTTCATGTTTTGTTTGGGGCCCTGCGTTCACATATTCCAGCGATGGCGCCTGGTAACCTGAATAGCTTCCTACAGCTGGTGCTTTCTTTTGAGTCCCTAATTGCCACCTTCGCAGCGAACTTCCTTACGATTTTATATAGATGGGGTTAAACATCGTGGATCTCATATGCACAGAAAAGTGCCGCTTGTATTGCACTGGAACTGCGCTCGGATTTTAAGTCGGTTAGCTGAGCTAAAACTTTTTTTGCGAATTGTGTTCCGTATTGGCCCTGTCAGAAGCTGGCCTGCGAAGTGGGAGATGTTTGACAGGATATGTCGCCCTTAAAATCTGCAGCATAAAGTCATTTACTGTAGGAAGCACTGCGCTTTATGTAAGAAGGTAAATTCCACGTTTCTCTAAGCGTTGCCGACCTTTGCACGGATGACATTGAGGCAGCGGCTTTTAGAATGCAGCTCGGCTCTCGAACCCTTTTTATTGCATCTGTGTACGTGTCTCCGCGGAAGAAGGTAGCATTAGATTTGTTTCTACAGCAGATCTGCGACCGCTGCGCAGCTCCTAGAATCATCTGCGGTGATTTCAACTCCCATCATGCCGTTTGGGGTGACAGGAACACGGATTCTCGAGGACGCAAACTCGAAGAGGTTATTGCCAGTTTGGACCTGTGTGTTGCCAATGACGGAAGCCCCCACTTTCTTCCGGCCTCCAGCATCAGCAACAGCTATATGCCTGACACTGCATTCACCTGACGTCCGCTGTGAGTTGGTCAACAGCGCCTGTCCGCATGGGAAGTGATCACTATCCGATTTTTGTGTTTGCTGCCGACTTTCGTATGCATAGTCCTAAAATTAGCAATGTGGTCAACTAGGACAAGTACAGAGAGCACCTAGAACGTGTTTCTGGTGATGAGTTGACAAAATAATTTCTAGTAAGCTAGTAGCAACTACGGCGGTCAAGTTAACTGATTAAATTGCGGCTCCGGATTTAAAACTCAGGAACCTTTGCGCAGCGAGAAGGGTGGAGTGCCAACTCGTGCGGAAGGACGGCAGGCAACTGAAGACGACCTTCAATAGGCTGTATTCTGGTATTAGACGGCACACGAACAAGCTCTACATGTCGTAATGGGCCTCATTCTGCGGTAGGTTGACAGCGTTCTCACCGATGACGAGAATTTGACGAGTTATTGGCAGCCTTCCTGGAGAATCTCGCCCTTCGAAGCCTTTTGAAGCTCTTGCAATACGCAAGAAAAAACTTATTGCGTGCTTAGCAGAGGAATTTGCAGACGCACTCGTACGCGCTAATTCTGGTATATATATATATATATATATATATATATATATATATATATATATATATATATATATATATATATATATATATATATATATATATATATACCTCCTTCTTCCTTCAGGTCTATCATGGGCGTCCTGTTCGCGGTTCGTGAGCTTCAGACTGCTCACTGGCCTGCGGCGCCGGTGTGCCCCAGTTCCCGACGGCATCACCAATCAAATGCTGAATAATCTGCCCTTTTAACTCAGAAAGGAGCTCCTCAACTTCATCAATCGAGTTTGGGAGACTGGCGATGTTCCTCCATCATGGAAGGTGGCACATGTAGTTCCAGTACTGAAGCCTGGCGAAGACATGACAGACCTTGCCTCGTATCGCCCTGTGTCATTGACCTTGTGTAGCTATGTTGATGGAGAAGCTGGTAAATGAACGCTTATCTTGGTGGCTTAAAAACAAGGCACTGCCGACATGTATGACAGGATTCCGCTGAGGTCTTAGTGCCCAAGATAGCGTCTTAGACTTGGTGAGTCACATTGAGCACGAGACAGTTTTCGGCCTTTCTACCTTAGCCATTTTTCTTGACGTTGCGAAAGCTTACGACAATGTGCTCCAGTGCTCAATTCTAAACAGTTTTTAAGGCAAGGGCATAGAATGCCATATGTTAAGATTCAATTACAAGTATATAAGTAATCTCTTAGTTCGTGTATGGTTAGGGAATACGTTAAGCACCGAAAGGGTTCTATCACGTGGTGTGCCTCAAGGAAGTGTTCTTTCCCCACGCTCTTTACCGTTTTATTGGCTGGCCTTCTCGATTCATTGAAAAAAGTTGCAGGCTAATGCGTATGTCAATATATGGTGACGATATCTGTATTTGGATTACTGGCTACCAACACAAGCGATTAGCCCTGATAGCTCGACAGGTTCTATTTTCGGCACAAGCTTCCCTTCAAGGTGTGGGATTGTCTCTGTCAGTGGAAAAAACCGGCTTTGTTCTGTTTCCAGGTGTAGAAAGACGTCAAGCGCGGTTGAAGATTGACCTCGGGCACTCTTGAATCTGTAAATTCAACCACAGGCGTTTCCTGGGGGTCATTATTGACTCCTGTCTACAGTGGCAAAAAGCTGTAGACGCGATGGTTTCATTTATACCTTCCCGTCTCAATGTGAGCCGTAGAATTGCACGTGCGGAACGAAGAAACCATCCTTCTTCAATGGTCAAACTTCATGACGCTCTGGTCGTCAGTCGCATAATGTATCAATTACCTTTAATTTTCCCTACGGCATCACAACTTGAACGTCTCGAAGTTGCCCACCGAAAGGGCCTAAGAGCCATTGGAGTTCCTCAGGCGGCTGCGAATAAGGCAGTACTTCATGAGTCCCTATCGAAACCTCTTAGCCTTATCGCTTTTCAGAGACTACTAATGCATCTTGGCCGCCTAGGAGACACGGTAGCTGGGCGATCCATTCTCCAGTGGCTCTGCAAGAGATATTAGTTGAGGGCTTACTTGGCACTCAATACTTTTAATTCTTTAGGCGTTAATGTCCAAAGGCTAAGGAAACGATTCAAGCCCCCCTGGTCTTTTCCGACCCTCGACTGTAAGGTCACAATTCCCCATGTGAGCGCAAAGCGCAGCTCTCCTTTGGCAGCAACGCGTTCGCTTGTACTTGAACACTTGGAAACAGAGTATGCCGACATCTTCAAATTTTCACGGATGGTTCTGTGGACAAGGTAAAACAAGCTAGCGAGGTGGTTTCTTGCATTCCTTCTTTGGTCTGTAAGTGGTCCGTACGCTTTTCTGCTGTCGTATCCTCCATAACGGCTGAAAGTGTTGCTATTGAAGTGGCTTTACGGAAGTTAGGTTCTTGTCCGGCTCAACCTGTTTTCTTCCTAACTGATTCAAAATATGTCCTTCAGAGGTTAGAGCACGGATTCCCAATTGACGCCTTGTCTATAAGCTCTCTGCGCTTGGTGCAGAATCTGCACAGCAGAGGATTTACTCTACATTTCTAATGGGTGCCCTCTCACATAGGAGTCAACGGTATTGAGGTGGCAGACATTCTCGCCCATAAAGCTCTCTCAAGGATTCCATCAAAAAAGTACCTTAAGATTGAAAAATTCTCTCCAGAAAAACGGTGCTCGATCATTTCAGTACCCTGTGGAGTGCGTCCCACAAGCTATGTGTGATCAAGGGACGGAGAAGATTTCAGGCGACCCTTCTACGTCGAATTCGCACGACCTCTCCTCGCACTCCTGCATGAATGCATAAGACGGGCATAGCATCGTCTCTACTTTGCTCTTTATGTGGTGTGTTCGGGGATATCGAACATTATATTATGTACTGCCCAGAGTACAACGCGGAAAGGTACGTGATGTTCGCTTCCTTCAAGAAGACAGGAACCCGTCACAGTACAGTTCAGGACATTGTCTACCCGAGTGGAAACCAGATATAGAGAAGGGAGGCTGCACGCCTTCTTTTAACATTTCTGCATGGCACGGATCTTGTTTCTAAATGGTGACAGCAGGAACGGACTATGGCCTACTGTGATTGAATGTGTGCGTAGATGGCGTCTTCCGTAGTGGACTACGTTATACTGTGAGTAAATGTGTGTATGGATCGTAGCATTACAATGGCCTATGTTCTACTGTGACTGAATATGTGCATAGATGGTGACTTCTGGAGTGGACTGTGACGTTGACTGTGTGGATTGCTTCTGTGCATAGATGGTGACTGTGGGAGAGAATGTGTGCTATTACAAGAGACTGTGCGCATTGCGGGGTAGATGCGACAGGCTTTAGGACATTGTTAATATAGAAGGGACGCTACGGTGGAGCAATTGCCGGCAGAGAAAGCAAGGCTAAGCGCACCTGCAGCATTTAACACCTCAACTGTAATCGCTACATGCTCATTCATTTCTCTCTTGGGCCCGGGTAGCAGAATAGGTGGCCGTAGAAGAAAGGTAAAAGACAAGAAAAAGACTGAAACAAGAAACGCAATCAGAAAAAGGAAAAAAACGTTATCATTCAATGCACTCTTGATTAAGAGGATACCGCTTCCGCTCGGCGAAAGCCATGGCAACTGCCTTGTCACCACCTCAGCAGACACTTTCAATCGATGCCTTCATGGCGGCATCTCGCGGGAGATTCGTGGGCAAAAAAAGCAACTCGCGTCAAAGCGCAGGCAGTAGACGGTTGTAGGGAAGCTAGGACACGCATGCGCTTATTTTTGACATGGAGCCAGATTAATCATTCCTAGATAGCGCTGCGATGCAGTTTCCCTGCTCCGGCCATTGGAGCCGCGTCCTGGGCAGTTCTGTCCCCGATAGTACCTTGCGTCCTGGTATAACTTTGAAATGTAGTTTTATGGAACATATTTTAGATCAGGGGGAAGGTGTTTGGCTTCTGCATAGCAGCAACTTTTATTTCCATTTGATGAGGTGCTTATTTTTTATCAGTGCAATGGTGGCATGGCTGTACCAAAGTTTACCACCAGCATAGCTCGTTTCCTTCAGAGACTCTATTAAATTGCCACTTTCTGCCGAATCGCCCAAATTGAATTCAGAAGGTGCGGTTATCTAAAGTTGCAGTCTTTTATCTCATGTATGTTTGCGTGGATGTTGGTATTATGTAGGTTTTCTGCACAAGCGCTAGTTGCCGCCCACCCAGGCGGGAGGCGTGCCTGACGTCACACGTCTCGCGGCAGTCTGCTCCCGTCGCACCGTGATGGCATCGGTTCAGCTATCGCGCCTGGATGCCCAGAGCTGGCGGCATGAAAACGTGGAATGATCGTAAGTTACAGCCTGAAAAGAGGAGGCAACGAATTATACTGCCACAGTGTTAGATATTTACTGGCGCCGCGATTCGGTGAGACAGCGCCCGCTGGTCTTCTTGGTTTTCCCCCTACTCGTGCGTTCGTTCGCTGAGTGAGTCGGCCTGGCTAGTCCTGGTTTGCCATTCAACCATTTCTGCCGGCTTTCGGTGATATTTTGTTGGAGGTGCTGGGTATTTCCAATGCACGAAGAGCTTCCGGGAGCCTCCTACAACGCCCAGCTAAACGCCGTGGACATGACACCTGTCCACAAGACAAGCCGCCGGTTGCGATGCTTAAATCTTGAGTTCCGACCCCTGACGGCAAGACCCCGCGCAATGACGTCCACTGCGACAAGTTAGACCACCCAGAATGCCGCCAGTTCCCCATCGCTGATTCTTCATGCGCCTTGCACTCTCACGTCGTTTCATGGCGACAAGTTCGAAGACGTGGAAGACTGGTTGGCCAGATACGACCGAGTCGCTGCGTTTAAACTTTCGGACGACAACCACAAGCTACGCAATGTCTATTTTGCCCTGGAAGACTCCGCCAAGACGTGGATCGAAAACCATGAGTCCTCTATCCCCACCTGGCGAGACTTGTGGCGACGGTTGCTCGAGACCTTCGGCAGCAACTAACGGAAGGAGCAAGCTGAAGATGCACTGCAGTCCCGAGAGCAGCGGCCAAATGAGAGTGTCGCCATGTTTGTAGAAGAGATGACTCGGCTTCCGCGCAGATCCTATCATGTCAGAAACGAAGAAGGTGCGTCATCTTATGCGAGGAGTGAAAGAGCAGCTTTTCGTAGAACTTGTGCACGACCCTCCTTGCACATTGGTTGACTTTGCTCGGGAGACGACGAGCATGGAGCGCGCCTTGCAGCAAAGGTTCGCCCATTACTGCCGTCCGACGAGTATATCCGCTATGGACGCCAACTTGCCGCTGCTTGGAACCGAAAGTGAGGTCCTCCGTGAGCTTGTCAGGAGCATTGAGCGCGAGGAGCTACAGAAGCTTCGCCCTGTCGAGCAACACCCGGGTGTCGGAGCCGTCTCGGATGTCATTCGCGACGAAGTCCGTCGAGGGGTGCAGCCAGTGGCCTGTCTCTAGTCGCTGCCTGAGCCGTATGTCATGACGTACAGTGAAGCTTGGCGCAGCTTTGTGCCAGCACCACCGGCGTTTACTGCCCTGCTCCTTCTGAACCGCATCAACGCTTTTCGACTTCGCCTGCCCTCGCAGACGCACGACCACCCCCTAGCAAAGCACACGCGTGGCGCATATCGAACTACCGGCCCCTGTGCTTCCTCTGAGGCTTAGCCAGCCACATATTGCGCCACTACCTTATAGTCGGTAGGGCGTGCTAGGGTTTTCACCAGACGCACTCCGTTCACACTATGATGAACGACTCCGTGACATCGAGCAGTACATGTCGGCCAGTGTCCATCCTGCGTCTTCACCACAGCACCCGTCCACGTCGCCGTCGCCCCGTCAGTTCTCTTCCCCAGGACGCCAGCCGTCCATCCGGCAGTCCCGTCGTCCACGCCGGGAAAACTGAAGACGGCGACCTCCGGAGATAGGGCCGCCGTTGCTCCGCAATTCGAAAAAGTTCCTCCGCTCGCCGACTTGACCCTTCATCCCGATCTTCCACCTGATTCGACCCCCTTCTGACGCACAAAACTGCCTCTGCTCGACGCCCCATTTCTACGAACACCTCGATCGTCCACTCCGGAACCTCCCACTGCGCGTGTTCCAGAAAATGAGGTTGCTTCAGCCGAAATGCCGGTCCTCGCTGACAACCACCATGTGACTGCCTTCGTCGATACCGGCGCAGATTTCTCAGTTATGAGTCGTGGTCTTGCTACTCTCTTGCGAAAAGTGCTGACACCCTGGCACGGAACACAAATTCGGATCGCTGGCGGTCACGTGGTGATGCCGCTCGGCGTCTGCACCACTAGGATTGAGATTCGCGGTATCATCTTCACTGGTTGCTTCGCTGTGCTGGCTGAATGCTCCAAGGACCTCATCCTCGGTCTCGGTTTTCTTCGCGAAAAAGGGGCTGTCATCGACCTCCGCGAACTCATGGTGACATTCTCTGCCCCATGCACCGTAGCCGACGACAGTGCGCCAGGAAGACCAGTTTTTTGCGTGTTCAACGAACACGTCACTCTACCACCCCCTGCCAGCTTATTTGTTACGGTGGAAGGCGACTACCTACGTGCGTCCAACGGCATCGCAGAAGCAAACTTGTCTTTACTGCTGATTCAACAAGTCTGCATCGCACGGAGTGTCATTGCCTCACAGAACCAGCGAACTGAGATTCAGGTTACGAACTTTAGCGCTGAATACCGCCACTTGGCGAAAAAGTAGCCATCACCTATTTCGATAAATATAGCGAGCCTACCATCCACTGCCCGTTTTCAACGTCCAAGGACACCCCTCCACGAGGACCTAGTCGAACAGTTAAAGCTAACGTGAACCCTGCTTTGAACATTGATCAGAATCGCTGCTTGGAAACCATCCTTGACTCTTTTCATGACTGCTTCGCGACCTGCTCTAAGGTCAGGCAGACGTCCATAACGAAACATCGCCTCATCGTTGATGACAGTGAGCGGCCTATTAGTCAACACACCTATTGAATGTCGGCGAGAGAACGTGAGGTCATACGACTGCAGGTGGACGACATGCTCCGGGATGATGTCATACAACCGTATACGAACCCATGGGCTTCGCCCGTTGTGCTGCTCGCCAAGAAGGTCGGGACACTGAGATTTTGTGTCGACTATCGAAGACTTAACAAAATTACCAAAAAGGAGGTTTACCCGTTACCTCGAATCGATCACTCTTTCGCCCGGCTGCGTCATGCCCGCTACTCTTCTTCCCTTCACCTCCGCAGTGGGTACTGGCAGATTGAGGTAGATGAACGGGACCGCGAGAAGACAGCGTTCATTACTCCTAACGGGTTGTACGAGTTCAAGGTGCTCCGCTTCGGCTTGTGTTCCGCTCCTGCCAACTTTCAAACAATGATGAACACTGTCCTCGTTGGCCTGAAATAGCAATCCTCTCTCGTCTACCTTGAAGATATCAATTTTTCTGCCACATTTTTTCTGCGCCTATTACGGACGTTTTTGCAAGCCTTCTCCCGACTAGCCGAGCCTTTAACTCGCTTGACAAAGGACGACCAAACTTTTATTGGGGCCCAAGAACAGCAGACGGCCTTCGACGACCTCAAGAACCGCCTCCATACTACATCCATTCTTGGCCACTTCGACCAGGAGGTGGACACGGAACTACACACCGATGCCAGCAACAGTGCTCTGAGTGCCGTCCTCTTTCACTGGCAAGATGGTGTTGAGCGCGTGATTGCTTGTAAGCCGCACTCTGTGTAAGCCGCACTGTGTAGCGATCTGACGCGAATTATTCAAACACTGAAAAGGAGTGCCTTGCTGTTGTTTAAGTGGCAACGAAATTTCGCCGATATGTATGGTCACCCACCTCGAGTCGTGAGCAGTCGCCACTCGCCTTGTTGGCTCGCGACCTGACTCGCGAACCGTCGGGGAGGCTGGCTCGTTGGAGTCTCCGCTTGTAAGAATTCGATGTTACCATCGTGTACAAGTCTGGCAACAAACACAGCGACGCAGACTGCCTGTCCCGTACCCCTAGCCCGTACACAATTGCTGACACGGAAGACGATCCCGCTTTTCTTGGCGCTTTAACCACGTCCGTCCTTTCCCCACAACAGCGAGTTGACGCCGAGCTACGACACCTCATAGAGTACCTCAAAGGTCGCACTTCATCGCCGCCCCGCTTCTTCACACGCAGGCTATCGTTCTGCTTGCGCGGTGGCATCCTCTAGAAGAGAAACTACGGTCCCACGGACACTCCTTACCTGCACGTGGTGCCAATAGTGCTTCCAGACGACGTTCTGCACGCATGCCACGACGACCTTTCTTCCAGCCACCTCGGCTTCTCTCACACGTAGGCGTGGATACGGTAGAAGTATTACTGGCCCCGGCTTGCTACAGTTGTCCAGCACTACGTTGAGTCTTGCCGCGAGTGCCAAGGTCGGAAAACACCACCTGTGAAACCGGCCGGCCTATTGAAACCCATTGATCCGCCTCGAATCCCTTTCCACCAGGTCGACATGGAATTGCTGGGACCATTTCCGACATCATCATTGGGCAACAGGTACATTATAGCTGCCACCGATTACCTCACCCGGTATCGTGAGATGAAATTTCTTTCCTGCGGCACCGCTGCGGAAATTGCGAACTTTTTCGTCTTCAACATTGTCCTTCGTCATGGTACCCCTGCAGTCGTTTTAACTTATCGAGGCACGGCTTTTACATCAACTCCTACTAAGGAAGTATGCGTCTCAGTGGCGCCAGTCACCGTCGAAGCACTGCTTACCTTTCTCAAACAAATGGACTGACTGAGCGACTCAGTAAGACCATTGCCGACATTCTCTCCATGTACGTCGACACCGACCATAAGAATTGGGACCAGCTCTTGCCTTTCGTCACGTTCGCATATAACACTGCTTGTCAAGAGACGACTCGCTTCCCGTCGCTCCGTTTGGTGCACGGTCGCGAAGCCACGACTATGCTGGATGCAACGTTACTGCCAGACGTTGCACGTCCCTCCGTCGCTGGCGCTGAAGAGCTCTTTTGGCGCGCAGAAGGCGCCCGCCAGCTAGCTAGACAGCGAACCAGTACTCAGCAGGAAAGCGACGCTCAACTTTACAACATTCATCAACGGGTGGTGCTTTGATCACCCTGGCAGTCAAGTTTGGTTTGGACCCCAATCCGCCTGCGGGGTCAGTCCGAAAATCTTCGGCGCCGCTACTTCGGCCCCTAAGAGGTACTGCGCAAACTCAATGACGTTAACTACGAAGTGCTCCCGCAAGAGTGTGTTCGCTCCTCCAGGCGGCAGGCGGCATTCGAAATCGTCCACGTTGCCAGGATTAAGTCATACCACGCCCGGTAGGACTTATTCTGCCAAGTTCGGGACCACAGACTTCATTCCGGATTTCTGTGATTCTTCGGCATCGGGGCGATGCCCTTTCTAAGGGGAGGGGCAATGCCACAGTGTTAGCCATTTACTGGCGCCGCTAGGCGGTGGGTCAGCGCCCGCTGGTCTTTGTTTTCCCCCGGCTCGTGCGTTCGTTCGCTGAGTGTGTCTGCTTGGCTACTCCTGGTGTGCCCTTCTGCGCTTTCGGCCGGCTTTCGGTGACAATATCATTAAGGTATTGAAATGAACTTGGCTACGTCCCCGAGACCTCACTCAACTACGGCGAGTAAAGAGAGCCTGGAGGACAACATGTCGCCCATGCACGCGCCGCGCAGTGGCAGCTATGGATATTATAACCAATTTGATGTTACACGGGCACGTTTTCCAGGATTAGGTATTGAAAAGATTTTTCTTTGCCGAAGGTAAATCAACCTTCATTTATTGCTCCAGCCACCCAAAAAGAGCAACCACGTCGTTTGGATTTGGCGGGGATGCAGGAAGACATTTTAAATAGGACTTATACATCACATGAGCAGCGCGAATAGTGGAGTGAGTGCTGAACATAAAAAAGCAGCCAACTTATTTGCATCGGCAGAGAGAAAAAGTATACAGCACGCAGTTTTTGCGACTGGAGTATTGTTACTTCGCTGCCAGACTTGCGCGCGTAACTCCCACGGACAGGTGCGCGATTTTCGTCGAACTGGCCTGTTAGTAAATTGTCATTCTTCTCACTTGCCGATGGTCACCGGCATGAGCGAAGAGCCTCTCCGCACTTATTTATTTTCATTGGCGCAAGTTCGCGTGAAAACTGTTCTCTGCAATATATTTGTATTTCTACCCGTTAAAGCATACATGTGCCTATAAAGCGTGCAGGCGGTTTGTTTTCTGAATGTACTGCATATTCTGAATAAGAAAGATGAGAGTGTTTATACTGTGTATTGCTGCTCCGCGTCACATAGAAGATGATTTTCCATCAGAAGTTGTTTGAATCAGCGAAAAAACTGGAACAAGTAAAAATATTTACGAACGGTCTCTTGGCAACGAAAATATACCTGCAACAAATGCTGTGACATTTTCAGCCTTAATATTCTATGTAATTATGCACAGTAACTTTCGATACAGACTGCACAGTTTTTGCAGTAAACAGCGTTCTTAATAAGTTACGTGCAATTTGCATTTAGTTAGGTCCCCTTTTCACTAAAGGGGGTTTTCATGCCTTTGGTTTCGCACTTACTAGGGAATATCGCCACCTACTATTGAAAGGTTGCGTACATCTGATCTAGAAGACGACGATGTAACGCTCGTGATATCGCTAATCGACTGCCATTACTGCTATATAGAGGACAAAAACAACAACCGCTCTTTCCCGCCTGGCTCTTGGTCTTCAAAAATGTCTCCTTCCGAAGTACACGTGGCTTTATTTAGGGCAAAACGTCAGAGTTGAGACACTGTCGTTTCAGGCTGAAGATCTGCAGCAGAGAAAGATTTATGTCGCAGTCGCTGTCGATTAAATTGCCGCTATAAGAATTCGGAACTAGAAGGTATATCGGGAAGGCTAGGTGCGCCACACGGATTCATTCTTCAGAGCTAGGCATCCTTTTGGAAGGCATGACATATGGTGTCCCTATCCCCGCCTCACCACTGTTTCATTCTCTAACGAAATAATACTTTGAACCCCCCCCCCCCCCTCCCTCGCTGGTCTGACAGCCGCGTGGATCAAATTTGAGCTCAAAGGACTCCGGAGAAAAGCGGCGGCACTCGCAGTGAGTCCCCTACATCGAGCCTAGCGTCCACACAACTGCAGCAGGCGCACGCCGTGACGCGGAAATGGTTGGGCCGGCCGTGCACAGAGACAAGAAGACGGGTGACGTGACAGTTTCCAAAAAGCAGCAGTTCGGGCACCGCCGCCAGGTGCACCAGTTCAAGAAAAAAAAATGAGATAAAAAAGCGCTTTCTGCTACCTTCATGCAAAAAACGATGCGGTTTGAGTCGGTTCAGGAACGCCAGCTTTCATTGGAGTGCATAATTACAAAGTATTCCTTTAAATTTCATTGCGAATACTGCATGCCTTTTTCATATATGCAAATTATGTTGCTTGTCAAATTTTTGTTAAGCCCGGTGCATCATTGTTATGTGCCCATGACTTCTGCAGAAGCGTTGGAGGCGTCCTTTGAGAAGGCCTTGGTGTACGCCAAGGAACCAGCAAGTCCGAGATGGCCTGTCAAAGTATGTAATGTGTTGTTTGGAATGTCTAGGTGGATTTTTGCTGTCAGTTACTGTGTAGAAAACTGACATCAACATGTGGTCGCCAACAGCTTGTACCAACGTTAAGTGGTTGTGACACAAAGCACAGGAATACGGTGTCAGCTCATTGCAGGTTATAGCTGTTTGACTATTTCGTTTGCGTAGGCTTTCTTGTCAGAAGCATTGGTCAGCTTTATTGGCTCTGCAGTGCAATTGGAGAAGGTAAATTATTTTTAGAATGCAGTATCTTTGGTGGTCATTTGTAGTGGTGGTTGGGTGTTTTGAACTGCTTAGATTGCCAGAGGCTTGCATAAGGAAGGAATGCCTTGAAATGTATACATCCTTTGTCAAAAGTTTCGAGCCCGAGGGTTTCTCGTGGTACAGCTCCTGAATGACACTTATGCAGTTATTGTAAGCATCATTAGCTGGGGTTCCACGTTCGTTCTTGTGCGCCCAATAAAATGCAGTGTCAGGAAGTATAGCACTCTTAAGTTGAACCATGTGCTCAAATTTTTTTCATTCACTAGGACCTAAAACTTATGCCATTTTCTTAGTGATCTTCCATAATTACAGCGCAACAAAGGAATGTAGAGGAAGGACGCAGGCAGAGATAAACACAGCACAGACTCGCGACTGAAATCTCTAGCCGATTGTTCAGCCTGATGAAGAAAGTTCATTTTTTAAGCAAAATTTATTGCCTCAGGGCATGAATGATGGGTGAAGGTGTAATGAAAGATGTAGTAGCGATTAAAAGAATACATAAAGGCTAGCTGATTTGATGATGTCCAGTAGAGGACGATGGTATGGTCCCTGCGTCCAGGCAATGTATGAAGCAGGGTTGCTTGGTGTGACTCACTACCTTCAGGTGCCGGATCCTTGTAGGCTTCAGAGCTGGGCAGTCCCACAATAAGTTACGAATGTCGGCTTCAATGTCGTCGTGTTTACATATCGGACACCCTGGCTGAGGAAACAAATCTCGGTACTGAGGTCACTTCGGAGTGACGGCAGGTGTGAGGGCAACCCCGACCCGGATGCTTGTGAGCGCAGCCTCGTGTGCACGGGTAAGACCGCGGGGGAGGATTATAGCACACGGAGGGATGAGAGCACGTTTGCCGAGCCGGAGGAGTTCCTTTCTTGATGAAAGGAGGGTTAAGATGTCCAAATGAAGAAGCCGAGGCAGTGATGAGTCTGAATTCGTAATGCGGGTCGCTAAATCTGCCTGGCTTTGAGAGGTCAGCAGATCTTGTGGGACCCACTCAATACGTACCGGCTGCCGGTTGCGTACCGCGAGCAGTTATTTGTCCTGACGTATCGTTTGACAGAGGCTAACACGTCTTAGGAACCGGACAACGTGGAGAGCGTCAGTGTGGATGACAACGCGGGCCGCAAGGAGCATAGTTATGGCGGCCACGGAGCAGAGTGGTTCTTGAACTGCAACGAGCTCAACACAAAAGGACGAAGGGGGCAGATCTTGGTCGGCGATTATCTGTTAGCTTGTTGTCACTGATCTCCACATACTTCCATGGGGGAAGAACTGGTGTTGGCGGCTCAGGAATGGAGTGTGACGTTGCATAAGTCCTCAGTGCATGCGTGGAGTGCGATAGATTGGGCTTAAAGCTGCGCGCATCACGGCGCTGCTGCATCAGCTCATCAATGGTATTGAGCTGCGCATTTTCTTGTAAAGCTATGACCAGTGTGATGCGTGGAAGGCACGTAATTGTCCTCATAGCCTCTGGGCTCACGGCTTCAAGGCGATGTCATTTGGTTCTTGTAAGTTGTTGAAACTGGGCTTGATAAACAATACGTGGCTGCAGAACTGCCCCACCAATAGCCATGCAATGAACGAGCCTGCGCCACCCGTTTTAGGAGCAATTCTTCTAATCAAACCCAAAGTCTGAATAGCTTGCCTTTTTCCTTGACAAAGCCACGTCGTCGCTGATCCTGATTGGTGAATCATTAAGCGAAGTATTTTTACGCTCGGACTTTCCTGCAGTAGTGTGCCTGAGAGACAAACGGATTGGACTTTTCTGCGAGTTTGCGGCTTCTCCAGCGGTTGGCGACCGATGTGTATGTTGTTTTAGGCACGGATAGCTGTGTCCGATGGATGATGCGTAATTAGAGGTAACATCTAAGGCAGATTGAAGGGAAGCCTCCTGAGTACGGAGATTCACACCGTGATGTCGTCAGCGTACTGAAGACATTTTATGTCACGGATGTCATGTAAGCGCCAAGCCAGCGGGATGAAAGCAATATTAAATAATGTCGGCGACAAATGATCCGACCGTATCGCCATTGAGGCGTATTGCAAATTTTCTGCCTTCCAAAAATTATTAGACAAAACTACGCACTCTCAAAGGGAGATGAAGCATGTCAATGGAGTTCAGAATGGCTGTATGATTGATGTTGTCATATGCTTCTTCAACGTTCATTACTAAAACGTTACGCACATTGCCACAGCGGGTAGATAAAAAAACTGCAGATCCCAACACAGCCATTTCGTCCTCTTTACCAACCTACGGACAAAACCCGATTTGTACTGGGTGATAAAAACCGTGCTGCTCTAGCCACCAAGACAATCCTGTGGCTAGCATTTTCTCTGCCAGCTTGCACAGCGCAGAAGTTAAGGACATAGGTCGAAAGTTTACAAGGTCCGTCGGAGGCTTCCCTGGTTTCGAAATAGGAATCACGACAGCGGATTTCCAGCTTTCGGGCACGGCGCCAACCAGCCATACTTTGTTTATGGTGTCTAGTAGTTGAGGGAGTGCAGCGACACTCAGGCTCTTTTACACATCCTACTGAATATTGTCCGGATCTGGCGCTGTTTTCTGTTTCGCATCATCTATTGCAGCCAGCAGCTCACGGACACGCATAGAGAACGGACACGCAATTTTATCTCCGTCGACATCTGACCGCATACATGCCTTGGGATGCCTGCCATATTTAAACTAGCGGGTGTAGAAGGCAGAGCATATTATTTTGGGACAAACTTTCGCGCTGTTTCTTTGACGAAATCATCTGGCGACAAGTAAGCCGCAGCATGCCGTTGTTGCTGCGTCAGTCGAATGGCGACCGCGTTCCATTGTACAGAGACTTCCCCAGAGAGAGGGATTCGATTATTTTGCAGAAAGTTGTTCGCACCACTTATGCCCCTGCCGTCGAGAGAGGTCGCGTTCATATTTGCGTGCCTTAGCTGTAAGATAGTGCAGTCGCGTACGTGCCTGCGACGACGTAGGGTCTCGCGTAGCAGCCAGGTCGGCTTGACGGCGTGCCCCCCGCAAGTTAAGAAGGCCGAGGTCTGGTGCCGGTCGTCCAATATAGGTCCAGATGGTAGTTCTAGCATTGTTGAGCGCTGTTTGCATGCACTCAACAAGGATTGGCGAAGATTTTGGAGAGAGATTGTCGAGACAGGAGCGAAAACTGCCCCAGTTGATCACAGAACACTTGAAGCGTAAATGTCGGAAATGTGAGGTGTGAAGACCGATGATGATAGGGTGATGGTCACTTCCCCAGCTGTCTGGCTCCATTTTCCAGGAGGGAGTACCCGGTCCCGACCACCACGTCGTGTCTGGAGCAGAGGAAGCACTGCGAGTTTGAAGCACTGGTCCTGTTGCTGTCCCAGGATGGATAATCATAACAAACTGGGCGTCCGTGAAGGCGTCCCGCACATGCCTGCCTCGAGGGCTCGATGTGGAGTACCCCCAATCCTGGTGAGGGGCGTTAAAGTAGCCTCCGACTAAAATCGGACACCCGGGATACTGCCGACGGAGACTTATTAACTACCCTAGTTTAGTACAGAACAAATCGCCACCGGCAGGTCTAAAGTAAAATAAAACGACCAGAACGGTTTCCTTCTCAAATTTCGCAGCGACTGCCACTAACTCTTGATAGTACGTGCATCAGTTTTCAAGAGCAAGGCTTACATGCGGAAAACGTGAGTCCACATATGCCTATGCCTTTCCCCGGGGAGCAGTAGTTTGTACACGACGGTATATCATTGAAGGAGACAGGTAGGCACTGAAGCCTGGAATCGTTGGCAAGGCGCGTGTTTCCTGCAGCAACATGAACCATACCTGGAGCTTGTGACTTCGTAGTCCGGTCTCGCGCTCTCCCGCTTTCGTGGAAATGCCTCTGCAGTTTCACTGCAGCATACCAACACGACTGGAACCTACCATTTCTAGTTACTAGCCCCAACGCTGCAGTATCACGGACGTCAGCTTGGGCAACTGGTTGACCGTGAATAGGAGCAAAGAAGTCGCAGAGTTGTCCAGTGGCACTACGGTAATCTGGGAAGAAGCGGCAGGAAATGACACAGGTGGGCAGCAGGAAGTTGATGTTGCTGCGCCATTGAAAGATGTGGCGGATGATTCCGTCTACGTCGAGCGAGCAGTTCACGCTGTTGCCGGAGCTTCGTGACCTCCGCTAAAAGACGTGCGATTTGTTCGTCGACTGCGGCCATATCGTCCTCCGGTAGTTCAGGCACACTGCGCTGCTTTTTTGGCTGTTTTTTGAGACGTTCTTTTTGCACAGTATCGTTAGAAGGTTGTTGAGCTGAAGGCTTATGCGAGGAAACTCCGGCCACTCGTCGTCATCCCACTCGAGAGCTGCGAACCAATTGGATGGCTTCAATGAAGTTATACTGTCATGTATTGGCCAATGCTTAGTCATTCGATAGCGAGCCTTTTGTGTAGCCTTTTGTTTTGTGGGACAGCTTGGAGATGTAATCCCGTCGTCATCGGATTTGCAAAGGCCCCATCAATGAGCCACTTTCCCTTCCGATGTACTTTCACGGGGAGCAGTGAAGGGGCAGGATTTGCACATATGCCCAGTACGGAAGCAGTTATAGCAATATACCGCACTCGGTTTATATGGCCGGGGCCGTAAAGTACAGCCATAATAGTACAGGCGGGCTGGTAGTGTCAGAGGGCCTTGCAAGGTGACTATGCAAGAGAGCCCCTTTCCGATGCGTCTGGCCTGAATGACACGGTGTGTGGGACAGTACAGCTCACGCTGGAGTGCAGTTTGTTTGTATGTGATATCTACGTTGTAGACGACGCACCGCTGCAAGTCGGAGCCTTCAACTAAATACACTTGTAATGGCAATGAGATTTCGCTTGTTAGTGAAATACTGGTAAGCGTTTGCTGCCGTTTTACGGCAGTCAGAGTCGGAAGCCACAGTGCAATGGTGTTGGACTTTGACCTGGATGTGAAGCACCGAAAACTTTTGATTCCGAGGCACGCGTCCAAGTCAGGTTGCAAAATCTTGTTTTGTATATCCGTAAGGCTCTTGTTGGCCTGTGTTTTGATGGTCGCTTTGCAAGAAGACAATCCGAGTGTAGGCTCCACCGAGTTCTCGATCGTAGGACAAGTGCGCTGGTCTTGGGAGCCATTACTTGCCGAAGATGGAATCGGTTGGCTGTCGTTTGACGGACGCTTGTGAGTTGCACGAATGCACTTTTGCACGAGTAGAGGTGCCGATAAGTCCACTGGAATGTCCTGTTCATTATGCCGTGGTTTGAGGTCAATCCGGAAGTGTAGAGTTGATGGCAATTGGCCCCGGGGGCAGACCAGTTACGAGCAGTTCAGCATTTCGGGAATGCAGGAGGGGTGCATCTGCCGATGAACCGGGAGCACAAAGCTGGACCTGGTGCAGCGAATCAGGTGTCGACTGCGTGGCAGGTAATGCCAGGAGAGACGCCGGCAGAGCTACCTCCGCCAGAGTGGCAGCGCAGGCACTAAGCCTAGGCACTAAGCCTAGAGTAAGTGCCTAGCTCAGCTGCAGTCATGATTCCCAGGAGGCTTCAGACGGTGAGAGAGCGTCTGAAGCTTCTTCAGAAGGCGAGGTTGCACTTCTCTTCAAATTGGGCGCGTATTTAGGTGGATGACGAGGTTTTCCTGTAGAGCGATGTGCAGCCACTTTAGCAGGGACATACTTCTCCTTTCAAGAAGGTAATTCGGCCAACAATGAACCATGCGGCTGCTTGAAAAGGCATTCAAAACAATTTGTCCCCTTCCAGGAGGGAGTCATTTACTCTCTGCCGTTTTTTTGCGGGCAGCAATACATTGGTCAAACAGGCCGATGTTTCAATAAAAGATTTAAAGAGGATGATTATATTTTCAGACGTGGCCCCATCGTAGGCCACGTAGCGAAACACGGCAGAAACTGCAAAAGTGATGTTGATGATGAGGAAGATGACATCGATACCTGCGAGCCATTGTACTACATCGAGTTCGTTGTGATAGGTAGGCACTGAAACTCGCTGACAAGGAAAATTATAGAAGCACCCATGATAGCAATGCTCCCATACTAACGTAAAATCGCACCCTCTGTACGCTGTCAAAAAAAGAAAAAAGCCATTAAGACTGCGAACGTTGACGCGCTTGTGCTTTTTTAAATTTTTTTATAATTGTGTTTCCGTTGCACGACTAGTGTTCATTACTTCCCATTTCTGGCCGACAGTTGGGTACTTATTCCGGCTGGCAGCTAATAAAAATTTCAGTTGTGAGTTAGCGCTGTGTTGTGTCCCTGCCTGTGTCCTTCTTTGTCCCGTTCATTGCTTTGTAGTCACGGAATATTGAAACCAACTCGCCCAACAGCTTATCTTGTCGTTCTTGAGTGAGCAACAATTGCGTCTTTGCGGACCGACTCAGGAAATAAGGTAAGTCATAGTGGAGGGCTTCGGACAGTTTCAACCACCTAGAGTTGTTTGACCTGCACTGACATCACACAACACATTGGCGCCTGGCGTTTCGCTTCCTTTGAAACGCGGCCGCCGCGACCGAGATTCAACCCACGCACTCGGGCTCAGCAGACGAGCACCTTGATCACTGTGCCACCACGGCGGGGTTCATTGCTGGCATTTAGCCTCCTGACAATGAGAGACGACGGAGGTCAAAGCGGGGGCTTCTGGATTTGAAATAATTTTTTCACTTGGGAATTTTATTTTTTGGAGCGTCGTACAAAACTTAGGCCACATTTGAACTTTATTATCGTATATGTGCCCAACAGAGTAAAAAATGACCTGAAATAACATGTTGAAGAACCAAATGCTTTAGGCTTCATGCTGCCTTGTAGGATCTCGTTATGTCTGTATAATGTAACAGTGTACCTTAAAATCACTGCAATATTTTAGGTATAAAAATGGGCAAAGAAAAGATGGGATATAAGGCACGCAACGAAAGTCCAAGTACCCTCTGTTAGAACAAATACAGATTCATTGTACTAGAGCTGAAACGAAGTAGAAGCGTGATCCATCTAGCGGCACAATTCAGTTCATTCTGTATTGCTTAGCGCCCTGCACACTGAATACGTTAGACATAATTGTGAAGTGTATTATTTTCAGCTGATAAATATTTACACGCTAAAACCTCCTTTTCGAGCTTTTATATTTATTCTTTCCAGTTCATACCTTTACATGGAGACACCTGCAAGCCACATGAAATTTCACGCTATAGTCGGATACAACTTAGGTCTGCAGTGAAGCTCAACCTATACTCAGGACCGGCGAACAGAATTCCTCCATGACAAAAATGTAGTCCGTTCCTAAAACTTCTCTTGTCACCTAAACATCAAGCTAATCACGAGAAAAAGTTATAAGCTCTACTCTTTTGATATCTGGCTTCCTTATAAAGCCGAACATTAAAAAGTTGATTTCGTTTATTTTGTGACTGGGCAGCGTACTAATACATTTCGCTGCGGACCGCGGCCGGTGTTAACAACTGCTGTTTGTTTAAGTTGTATCCTTCTATACAGGGCTTCATGACGGCACTGACTAGTAGGCAATTTCTTGAAAGGCAATGGCACCTTTTTTTCGGGTTCTGCGTAACTCTTGCAGCGCATGTGGTAAAAGGAGGAAAGCAGTAGTACTTCTTCGCGAGTCTTGAAACTGACAAAAAGAAGTGGCTCTCACCTCCCAACTCCCATTTAAGTTATCCTCATGCCTTCTTAAAAATGATGCACGCAATGTTGATAAATCTAGCGTTAATTTTCATGTTTCCAATGCGGGCCTTTTTTGAGGCACTGTACGTTTTTTAGGTCGGTGCTGTATGTATGTTATGCATCTCTGAAAGTCTCGATAGTGTTTTTGTTCCATACCTTTTAATCATTTGTCATAATTGTTTTCATTTGTCGTTTTTTTCCCTTGTGAATTTCTAGGAAGACGTTGAGCTCACCTACAAGATTTATGTGCTTATCATTTTTAAGTTTTTCTTTAATGTGCTAGTAAGTCTTTCATGTTCTTGTAATTGCGGTTCTGTCTTATGGAGCCACGCATGATTTAAAAAATTGATGCTTTGGTCACCTACATGATTTGTGAAAATTTAAAATAAAGAAATGTATAATACTTCAAGAGTACTTACTGCGATTGTGCTTTATTGCTTTTTTTAAATTTGATGAACACTATGATGGTATGTGAGGTAAATCAAATCATGGTGGTAACAGCACGAAGAGGACAGGACAAAAAACACAACAAAGTGCGTCTTTGCGGTGTTAATAACATTATCGTGTACCAACAAGCCCAACTCACCGCTATTATAAATCAAGTCGTGCAACTGATGCGCCTTTCATCACCTACGTGTACACTTTGCATGGAAAATTGTTATTTCTAACCGAAGTTAGTGCGATGGGGCTTAAGTAGTCAATCCAGATATCAATATCACAAAAATAGCGTTTGATATCACACACATTTAGATATTTAGCCTTTTTAACCGCACAGGAATCACAAACGGTGGACTGTCCCGAATTTATTGAAGACGGTTTGGTAAAAAAAATTGCTGAAGGTAAAATAATGCTGCGCCATCAAAATTGATAAAGAAAGGAATCTGAATGATAAATATATAAATGAAATGGCTTGCACTATTGGGTGGGCAGCTGAAATGTGGGAAATGAATTAGCAATGACTATTGAACAAAACTCAAACAGAATAATAATTTCAACGGGAAAAAAATAGGGCCATCTATATGAAATATGCATTCCATCTGAAAATAAATTGCCTCTCCATTTGGACTGCCCATTCGGGACTTGAATTTCACTTGGATAGCTGCTCTGTCTAGCTGGACTCACTAATGTGAAAGGGCATATCAGTTACAAAAGGTTAGACTGACCTGTTTACCTGGCCAACTGGCTTGAGAATTCCAATTGGAACCAACATTCCTGTTGAGAAATCCCGTTTAAACGCAACAATTCCAGTTGGAATCAATTGGAATCTCAATGGGTTCCAACTGTTTTTTTACTGAGGATGCACAGGCATGAAGTCTTATTCAGCGACAGCGGACTGAATTTTCATTGACCTGCCGTGTGCAAGAAGGTCCGCTCGTTTCTCATTTGAGGGGTATGCTTATACAGCATTTGTATTACATTTGAGCTCTCGAGTGCATGTTCAATGTCCTGTTAGAAATTGTGAAGATTTAATACGATTGAAGTGCTGCTTCCTGGGTCATTTGTTGAGGAAAAATGAGCTCAGCCAAACCCATTCAGGTGTTTTGACGAGGCGCTCCAATTGTCGGTTTCTCCTACACCTGAAGGTGAATTTTCCACCACGTATCGGGGGTTCATGGCAGTGAGATGACAGGACCTACAAGTCCTGTTTTTTGGATTGGAAAACATTTATTTCGTCAGAAAAGGCAGAATGCAGACGATCCGTGCTAGGTGGCTATCAGTCCACGGCTGACAGCGACCTGGGTAGCCCATTCAATGACCCGGGTTTGAACTCCCAAGTCTGAGCTGACCAACACGGCCTCCCACTGCTCGAGAGTAGGAACCTGTATTAAAGATTTCGGGGGCGGCTCCTCTTTACAATTCCACAATAGGTAATCATAGGTGGCTAAGTCACCACATAATGTACATGCAGGGTCGTATTCACCGGGGTAGAATTTTGACAACAGGTAAGGCGTCATGAAAGATCGCGTCTGGAGTCGCCTCCAAGCGGTCTCCTGCTCCTTATTAAAGGCTTTGTCTGGAGGAGGGGATATCCTCCTTTCAAGTTTAAAATGATTAGTAATATCGTGAAAAGATGATAGGCCGTCCTTCGAAAAACTCTCAGCAACGACAGCGTCCCCTGCTCGGCTGACGAATCCTCGAGCTATTATGTGTGCCGCTTCGTTACCAGTGTCCCCCGAGTGAGCCGGGACCCATATCTATTCAATAATTCTGTCTAAGTCTTTGGTTTAGACAAGCACCAGATCAACGATTGAAAAAAGGCCGTCACCGTCTGGAAGACGAAGTACGAGCGTTAACATTTTGCTTAAATGGCCATGCGTAAAACTAAAGGCATTCCACATCCAGCGGGGCCATTGAAGAAAACCTTGAGCGGGTCGGAAAAGTAACACCTTTTCCACCTAGCGGAGCAATTGACGTCTAGCGTCTAGCGCCTTTAAGCCCGGACTGCTTCCACATCTGGCAACCGAGTGCTACGCTCAGCGTGGCAACTTCGAAAGGACTACAAATACCGTCGTCTTAGTGGAGTCATTCGGGGCACGCCACCGCAACGATGCAGGTCACGAGAATTCCCTTTTTCATGCAGGTTGGTTATTTACATGATTCAACTTGCATCCGCTCTGATAATGCATTTTTGCTAGCGGTGTCATGCCCCATCGACCCTACGCATTGCTTTCGAAGAATACTGTGCATATCATGTTACCAGTGTATCAACGCATATGTCACTTGCCTTCTGTTAGTGTTGGCTGGGGTCGTAGAACTGAACCCCGGACCCACAGTGGATAGTAACCCTCAACCGTCATTCGAATCATATGCTCTGGCCATATCTCGCATTGAACTTTCTCAAAATACTATGTTAAGTGAACTAGCGCTGATTCGCACCACTCAGTCGAAAGTTGAGTATTCAATTGCCAGCCTTCCCGAGTTGATTCCCCATAAAAAGTCGCCAAAACAAATCAGTTAGGCGGCTCAGGCTCTGTAGCCGATTCAGATGTAGCTAAACTTTCCTCAGATATTAAGCTACTTTCGGACAAATGTGATGACGCCGATAATCGTCTCCGCCGGTCAAATTTGCTGTTCTTCGGAATAGAAGATAAACAAGAGGAAACGTGGTCACAATCTGAATCGCGCATCATTTAATTCTGCTCCCAGAAACTTGATATCGCAATGGATAGGCAAGATATTGAGCGCGCTCACAGACTTGGTCATTTCCAGTCGAGAAAGAACCGCCCTATTATAGTCAATTTCACGACATTTAAAGACAAAGCGCGAATCCTTTCCACCAGCTCGGTGCTTAAAGACACGTCGTTCAGAGTCCGAGAAGACTACTCTGCACGTGTACGCTTGGCAAGGAAAAAACTTTTTTCATATGGTCTGCAGAGTTCTAACTCATTCAAAATCCGCTTTAATATGCTAATTATGAACAAAAAACAATTTGTGTATGATGCTGGAACCGACTCCGTAGCCGAACAAACTTTATAGCACTCACTGCCGTCGCAGAAGATGTTGATTCGCCAACCTTTGCAAACTTCTGAGCGCGCCACCCCTGCCCCAAGAGACAAATCAGTATCAGTTTTACTAACCAATATCCGAAGCTACTTCTCAAAGAAAGACACCGTTGAAGCTATTTTGGATGACAACAGCACCGATATCGCGATCTTTACCGAAACATGGCTCGCCCCTGATATACAGAATGAAGAGCTATTGCAAGATAAGCAATCTTTCGATTTTTTCCGGCGTGATAAACCTGGGCGCACGGGAGGCGGCGTGATGGTCCTCGTTAAGCGTACCTTGGTTTCTTCTGCTGTTGAAATCACTAGCAATAGCGAAATCTTTTGTGTGAACGTTTCACTTGGTCATCGCACTAATATTATCATTGCCTGCTAGCGAGCTCCTCATTCTGATCACTCCTTCATTGAAGACTCAGGTACCATTCTTTTTCACATGAAAAACCAGTTTCCCTCCGGGAACCTTATAGTTTGCGGTGATTTTAACTTTCCAGACATCGATTAGGAGAACCTAAGTGCAGACTCACGCCATTCCAGAGCTTTTTGGATCTTATTCTCTCGTTTAACCTCTCTCAAACAGTCAGTTTTCCATCTTGTGGTAGAAACACCATAGATCTTGCTCTTGTCTCAAATCCAGATTTAATCCAGTCATTGTCATCCTGCGATAGTCTTAGCGACCATAACATAGTGCTGTTCAACCTATCGATTTCAATCTCTCCCCGACAACGTTCAGTAAAATACATTCGTGATTACAGCAAAGCCGATTTTTCCAAAATCAATGATGAACTGGCTGAATTTCTTCCCCACTTTGCAGAGTCCGCTCCTAATAGGTCTGTTGGTGATAACTGGCGTTCGTATAAAAAAACAATTATTTCTCTAATTGACTTATATGTACCCTTTGTCTGCATTCGTGATGATGCCGGCAAACCATGGTTTACAAATTCCTTAAGAAATTTATGTAACAAGAAAAAACGGTTATTCAGACCAGCTAAGAGCTCGAACTCAGCTCTTAAATGGGAAAAGTACTTAAGCTGTCTGCATAATTATACCAGGTTGCTCAGGAGCACCAAACATAAATTTTACGACTAGGACCTACTTGACATCCTCCGAAATAACCCAAAAAAGTTCTGGTCTTTGTTAACTCCCAACCATAGCGGGTCACATTATATCACTTTATTAGATCCCGACGGCTCTCACGTTCTAAAGGAGCTCCGTTCAGACGTTATAAACGAGTACTTCTCGTCTGTTTTCTCACAGGAACCGGTTACAAATATTCCTTTAGCGCCCAGCTTAAATTTTCCTCAAATGGCGCCAACTGATATCTCTGTTGATGGAATAAGTAAATTAATAGATAACTTAAAGGTATCAAGTGCCCCTGGGCCCGACAACATATCTGCCAAAATTCTTAAAGGTACCAAACTAATATCCAACCGTATCCTACAAATAATTTTCACGCAGTCTATTTCCAGTGGCCAAATCCCGTCCGAGTGGAAGTTAAGCAGAGTTGTACCCACCTTTAAGGCAGGAAACCACTCCGATCCGTCCAATTATCGGCCTATCTCGCTAACGTGCATTGCATGCAAGCTCATCGAACATATAATTTACTCTCACATTGCAACGCACCTAGATAATAATTCCTTTTTCTTCTCTAAACAACACGGATTTCGTTCTGGTTATTCATGTGAAACTCAGCTTTTCGATTTCACGACTGACCTCCACTCAAACCTAGACACATCCCTTCAAACAGACATCATTTACCTCGATTTTTCTAAGGCTTTTGACCGCGTTCCCCACCAGCGCCTCATGACTAAACTTTCCTACCTGTATCTGGACCCACTATTATTATCATGGATTCACTGCTTTTTAACTAATCGTTCGCAATACACCGTCATTGATAGTCATCCTTCCGCCGCTACAAATGTTACCTCTGGAGTCCATCAGGAATCAGTTCTTGGCCCGCTTCTGTTTTTAATCTTTATTAATCACCTTACCGCTGGAATTTCGTCATCCGTTTGTCTGTTCGCAGATGATTGTGTTCTCTACCGTCGTATTTGTTCTAATAGTGATCAGTCTCTGCTGCAGGATGACTTAAACTTAATCCAAAACTGGTGCTCTACCTGGCTCATGAAGTTGAATGTGACTAAATGTAAGTTTATGCACGTGTCCCGGAAACGATCTAACTTGCTCTACTCATATTCGCTAAACTCGACTGTGCTATCGCAAGTTTAATCTTACAGGTATCTTGGCATCGAAATAACAAGTAATCTGAACTGGTGAAAGCACATCAAGTAACTTGATGTACGCGTTTCCAAATCACTAGGCTTCATTAGACGATCTCTCACATTTTCTGCGCCCACGCTTAGACTAATCGCATATGAAACATTTATCCGTACCAAACTTGAATATGCATCGACTATTTGGAACCCCGATCAAGAATACCTAATCCAGGCGTTAGAAGCAGTCCAAAACCGAGCTGCTCGTTTCATAACATCCAAATATGATTCTCGGCTGAGCGTTACTAATATCAAATCTTCCATTGGTCTAACCCCCCTGTCATCACGACGTAAGATAGCAAGACTTTGCCTATTTCACAAACTTTATTATAATTTCCCGCAATTACGTGAGAGCCTTATTCTGCCCCCCTTGAGATTTTCTCGACGTTTGTTTAATTTCAACAGTGTTCAGCGTATTCATGGTACCACTAAAGCTTTGAATAATTCATTTTTGCCAACTGTTATATCTGAGTGGAGTGTACTCCATGACGGTATTGTCAATGAAACCAACTCAGTAAAATTTAAAGACTTATTGACTGCCTATTTCTCTCCAATTCCTGTAGAATGCCCTTTATTTACATATTTATTGTCTCGGTAATTTCAATGCGTTTACTGCGTTTATTTGTGCTTGCCATTTATATTTGTGTTCTATCTTTGTGACCCGTTATTACCATTTGTCCCCCCCCCCCCCTTATGTAATGCCCCATTGGGGCCTTTAAGGAAACAAAAACCATATGGGTTGTGGTATGAAAATAACACCACAAATATATAATAGGTAAACACTGTATACATGCAATTAACAAAATTGAATCTCTACCATATTGCACCACAAGCCGAATTTCAGGCACACCTTGACTCCCAAACGAAGGAAATTCTGTTTGGGACGTATCTTGAGGGCGTGTAACTCGACAACGGGTAGACGTGCATCATAATTTATCTGATAGATGGCGCTAGGCGTCCATTGCTCCGCTAGGTGGAAAAGATGTTACTTTTCCAAGCCGCTCAAGGTTTTCTTCAATGGCCCCGCTGGATGCGGAATGCCTTTCGTTTTACGCATGGCCATTAAAGCAAAATGTTAACGCTCGTACTTCGTCTTCCAAACGGTGGCGGCCTTTTTTCAATCGTTGAACTGGTGCTTGCCTAACAGGACTTGTAGGTCCTGTCATCTCACTGCCATGAACCCCCGATACGTGGTGGAAAATTCACCTTCAGGTGTAGGAGAAACCGACAATTGGAGCGCCTCGTCAAAACACCTGAATGGGTTTGGCTGAGCTTATTTTTCCTCAACAAATGACCCGAGAAGCAGCACTTCAATCGTATTAAATCGTCACAATTTCTAACAGGACATTGAACATGCATTCGAGAGCTCAAATATAATACAAATGCTGTATAAGCATACCCCTCAAATGAGAAACGAGCGGACATTCTTGCACACGGCAGGTCAATGAAAATTCAGTCAGCTGTCCCTGAATAACACTTCATGCCTGTGCATCCTCAGTAAAAAACAGTTGGAACCCATTGAGATTCCAATTGATTCCAACTGGAATCAATGCGTTCCAACTGGATTTCTCAACAGGAATGAGTTGGTTCCAATTGGAATTCTCAAGCCAGTTGGCCAGATCAATATGTCAGTCTAACCGTTTGTAACTGAAATGCCCTTTCGCATTAATCAGTCCAGCTAGACACAGCAGCTATCCAAGTGAAATTCAAATCCCGAAATGGCAGTCCAAATGGACAGGCAATTGATTTTCAGTTGGAATGCATATTTCATATGGATGGCCCTATTTTTTCCTGTTGGAATTATTATTCTGTTTGGGTTTGTTCAAAAGTCATTGCTAAATCATTTCCCACATTTCAGCTGCCCACCCAATAGTGCAAACCATTTCATTTATATATTTATCATTAGGTTTCCTTTCTTTATCAATTTTGATAGCGCAGCTTTATTTTACCTTCAACAAGTTTTTTTACCAAACTGTCTTCAATATATTCGGGACAGTTCACCGTTTGCGATTCCTGTGCGGTTAAAAAGGCTAAATATTTAAATTGTGTGTGATATCAAACGTTATTTTTGTGATATTGATATCTGCTTTTACTACTTAAGCCCCATCACGCTACCTTCGGTTAGAAATAACAATTTTCCATGCAAAGCGTACTCGTAGGTGATGCAAGGCACATCAGTTGCACGACTTGATTTATAATAGCGGTGAGTTGGGCTTGTTGGTACACGATAATGTTATTAACACCGCAAAGACGCACTTTTGTTGTGTTTTTTTGTCCTGCCCTCCTCGAGCTGTTACCACCATGGTTTTATTTACCTCATACCAGCATAATGCTCATCAAATTTAAAATAAAAGCAATAAAGCACAATCGCAGTAAGTACTCTTGAAGTATTATACCTTTCTTTATTTTAAAATTTCACAAATCATGTAGGTGACCAAAGCATCAATTTTTTTTTAATCCTGCTTGGCTCCATAAGACAGAACCGCAATTACAAAAACATGAAAGACATGAAAGCAATAAAGCACAGTCGCAGTAAGTACTCATGAAGTATTATGCATTTGTTTATTTTAAATTTTCACAAATTATGTAGGTGACCAAAGCATCAATTTTTTTAATCATGCGCAATATTCATAGCACATTATTCGTAGCACATTGAAGAAAAACTCAAAAATGTTAAAAACATAAATGATGTAGTGAGCCCAACATCTTCCTAGAATTTCACAAAGTAAAAAACGACAAAGCAAAACAATTATGACAAATCATTAAAAGGTATGGAACAAAAACACTATCGAGACTTTCAGAGATGCATAACATACATACAGCACCGACATGAAAAACATACAGTGCCTCAAAAAGGCCTACATTGGAAACATGAAAATTAAATCTACATTTATCAACATTGTGTGCATTGTATTTATGAAGACATGAGGATAACCTAAATGGGAGTTGGGAGGTGAGAGCCACTTCTTTTTGTCAGTTTCAAGACTCGCGAAGAAGTACCACCTCTTTCTTCCTTTTACCACATGCGCTGTAAGAGGTACGTAGAACCCGAAAAAAAGGTGCCATTGCCTTTCAAGAAAATGCCTACTAGCCAGTGCCGTCATGAGGCTCTGTACAGAAGGATACAACTTAAACAGCAGTTGTTAACACCGGCCGCGGTCCGCGGCAAAATGTATTAGTACGCTGCCCAGTCACAAAATAAACGAAATCAACTTTTAATGTTGGGCTTTATAATGAAGCCAGGTATCAAAAGAGTAGAGCTTATAACTTTTTCTCATGATTAGCTTGCTGTTTAGGTGACAAGAGAAGTTTTAAAAACGGACTACATTGTTGTCGTGGAGGAATTCTGTTCGCCGGTCCTTAGTATAGGTTGAGCTTCACTGCAGACCTAAGTTTTATCCGACTATAGCGTGAATTTTCATGTGGCTGGCAGGTGTCTCCATGTAAAGGCATGAACTGGACAGAATAAATATAAAAGCTCGGAGAGGAGGTTTTAGCGTGTAAATATTTATCAGCTAAAAATTATACACTTCACAACTATGTCTAACGTATTCAGTGTGCAGGGCGCTAAGCAATACAGAATAAACTGAATTGTGCGGCTAAATTCAATTCAATGTTTATTTTTTCAGAAAGTGCCTGGAGGGTCTCCTTGGCTAAAAGCTGCTCATGCAGCTTGACTAAGGCCAAGAAGACCGTTACATAGCAGTATCAAGGAAAACACATTATAATTAAAACAGACATTTACCTCTAATTTGCAACAGTAATTACAAATTTTGTACAAAATTCACGCTTTTGTACAAAATTCAAATGGATCACGCTTCTACCTAATTTCTGCTCTAGTACAATGAATCTGTATTTGTTCTCAAAGAGGGTACTTGGACTTTCGTTGCGTGCCTTATATCCCATGTTTTCTTTGCCCATATTAATACCTAAAATATTGTAGTTATTTTATGGTACACTGTTACATTATACAGACACAACGAGATTCTACAAGGCAGCATGAAGCCTAAAGCATTTGGTTCTTGAGCATGTTGTTTCCGGTCATTTTTTACTCTGTTGGGCACATATACGATAATAAAATTCAAATGTGGCCTACGTTCTGTACGACGCTCCAAAAAATAAAATTCCCAAGTGAAAAAATTATTTCAAATCCAGAAGCCCCCGCTTTCACCTCCATCGTCTCTCATTGTCCGGAGGCTAAATGCCAGCAATGAACCCCGCCGTGGTGGCACAATGATCAAGGTGCTCGACTGCTGAGCCCGAGTGCGTGGGTTGAATCTCGGCCGCGGCGGCCGCGTTTCAGAGGAAGCGAAACGCCAGGCGCCAATGTGTTGTGTGATGTCAGTGCAGGTCAAAGAACTCTAGGTGGTTGAAACTGTCCGAAGCCCTCCACTATGACTTACCTCATTTGCTGAGTCGGTCCGCAAAGACACAATTGTTGCTCACTCAAGAACGACAAGATAACCTGTTGGGCGAGTTGGTTTCAATATTCCATGACTACAGCGCAACGAACGGGACGGAGAAGGACACAGGCAGGGACACAACACAGCGCTGACTCACAACTGAAATTTTTATTAGCTGCCAGCCGGAATAAGTACCCAACTGTCGGCCAGAAATGGGAAGTAATGAACACAAGTCGTGCAGCTGAAACACAATTATAAAAAAATTTTAAAAACACAAGCGTGTCAACGTTTGCAGTCTTAATGGCTTTTTTCTTTTTTTGAGAGCGTACAGAGGCTGCAATTCTACGTTACTCTGGGAGCATTGCTATTATGTGTGGTTCTACAATTTTCCTTGTCAGCGAGTTTCAGTGCCTACCTATCACAACGAACTCGATGTAGTACAATGGCTCGCAGGTATCGATGTCATCTTCCTCATCATCAACATCACTTTTGCAGTTTCTGCCGTGTTTCGCTACGTGGCCTACGATGGGGCCACGTCTGAAAATATAATCATCCTCTTTAAATCTTTTATTGAAACATCGGCCTGTTTGACCAATGTATTGCTGCCCACAAAAAAACGGCAGAGAGTAAATGACTCCCTCCTGGAAGGGGACAAATTGTTTTGAATGCCTTTTCAAGCAGCCGCATGGTTCATTGTTGACCGAATTACCTTCTTGAAAGGAGAAGTGTGTCCCTGCTAAAGTGGCGGAACATCGCTCTTCAGAAAAACCTCGCCATCCACCTAAATACGCGCCCAATTTGAAGAGAAGTGCATCCTCGCCTTCTGAAGAAGCTTCAGACGCTCTCTCACCGTCTGAAGCCTCCTGGGAACCATGACTGCAGCTGAGGCTTAGTGCCTGCGCTGCCACTCTGGCGGAGGTAGCTCTGCCGGCGTCTCTCGTGGCAGCACCTGCCACGCAGTCGACACCTGATTCGCGGCACCAGGTCCAGCTTTGTGCTCCCGGTTCATCGGCAGATGCACCCCTCCTGCATTCCCGAAATGCCGAACTGCTCGTAACTGGTTTGCCCCCGGGGCCAATGGCCATCAACTCTACACTTCCGGATGGACCTCAAACCGCACGGCATGATGAACAGGACATTCCAGTGGACTTATCGGCACCTCTACTGGTGCAAAAGTGCATTCTTGCAACTCGCAAGCGTCCGTCAAACGACAGCCAACCGATTTCATCTTCGGCAAGTAATGGCTCCCAAGGCGAGCGCACTTGTCTTACGATCGAGAACTCGGTGGAGCCTACACCCGGATTGTCTTCTTGCAAAGCGACCATCAAAACACAGGCCAACAAGAGCTTTACGGATATAGAAAACAAGATTTTGCAACCTAACTTGGACGCGTGCCTCGGCACCAAAGGTTTTCGGTGCTTCACATCCAGGACAAAGTCCAACACCATTGCACTGTGGCTTCCGACTCTGACTGCCGTAAAACGGCAGCAAACGCTTACCAGTATTTCACTAACAAGCGAAATCTCAGTGCCATTACAAGTGTATTTAGTTGAAGGCTCCGACTTGCAGCGCTGCGTCGTCTACAACGTCGATATCACTGACGAACAAACTGCAAACTGCACTCCAGCGTGAGCTGTACTGTCCCACACACCGTGTCATCCAGGCCAGACGCATGGGAAAGGGGCTCTCTTGCATAGTCACGTTGCAAGGCCCTCTGACACTATCAGCCCGCCTGTACTGCTATGGCTGTAGTTTACGGCCGCGGCCATATAAAGCGAGTGCGGTATATTGCTATAACTGTTTCCGTACTGGGTATATGTGCAAATCCTGCCCCATCACTGCTGCCCGTGAAAGTACATCGGAAGGGAAGGTGGCTCATCGAAGCGGCCTTTGCAAATCCGACGACGACGAGATTACATCTCCAAGCTGTCCCACAAAACAAAAGGCTACACAAAATGCTCGTCATCGAATGACTAAGCATTGGCCAATACATGACAGTATAACTTCATTGAAGACATCCAATTGGTTCGTAGCTCTCTGAGTGGGATTACGACGAGCGGCCGGAGCTTCCTGAGCACACCTCGCATAAGCCTTCAGCTCAACAACCTTCTAACGATACTGTGCAAAAAGAACTCAAAAAACAGCCAACAAAGCAGCGCAGTGTGCCTGAACTACCGGAGGACGATGTGGCTGCAGTCGACGAACAAATCGCACGTCTTTTAATGTAGGTCAAGAAGCTCCGGCAACACCGTGAACTGCTCGCTCGACGTAGACGGAATCATCCGCCACATCTTTCAATGGCGCAGCAACATCAATTTCCTGCTGCCCAGCTGTGTCATTTCCTGCCGCTTCTTCCATGATTACCGTAGTGCCACTGGACAACTCTGCGACTTCTTCGCTCCTATTCACGGTCAACCAGTTGCCCAAGCTGACGTCCGTGATACTGCAGCGTTGGGGCTAGTAACTAGAAATGGCAGGTTCCAGTCTTGTTGGTATGCTGCAGTGAAACTGCAGAGGAATTTCCGCGAAAGCGGGAGAGCGCGAGACCCGACTACGAAGTCACAAGCTCCAGGTATGGTTCATGTTGCTACAGGAAACACACGCCTTGCCAACGATTCCAGGCTTCAGTGCCTACATGTCTCCTTCAATGATATACCGTCGTGTACAAACTACTGCTCCCCGGGGAAAGGCAGCGGCATATCTGTACTCACGTTTTCCGCATGTACGCCTTGCTCTTGAAAACTGATGCACGTAGTATCAAGAGTTAGTGGCAGTCGCTGCGAAATTTGAGAAAGAAACCGTTGTTGTCGTTTTATTTTACTTTAGACCAGTTTGTTATGATTATCCATCCTGGGACAGCAACAGGACCAGTGCTTCAAACTCGCAGTGCTTCCTTTGCTCCAGACACGACGTGGTGGTCGGGACCGGGTACTCCCTCCTGGAAAATGGAGCCAGACAGCTGGGGAAGTGACCATCACCCTATCATCATCGGTCTTCACACCTCACATTTCCGACATTTACGCTTCAAGTGTTCTGTGATCAACTGGGGCAGTTTTCGCTCCTGTCTCGACAATCTCTCTCCAAAATCTTCGCCAATCCTTGTTGAGTGCATGCAAACAGCGCTCAACAATGCTAGAACTACCATCTGGACCTATATTGGACGACCGGCACCAGACCTCGGCCTTCTTAACTTGCGGGGGGCACGCCGTCAAGCCGACCTGGCTGCTACGCGAGACCCTACGTCGTCGCAGGCACGTACGCGACTGCACTATCTTACAGCTAAGGCACGCAAATATGAACGCGACCTCTCTCGACGGCAGGGGCATAAGTGGTGCGAACAACTTTCTGCAAAATCCTCGAATTCCTCTCTCTGGGGAAGACTCTGTACAATGGAACGCGGTCGCCATTCGACTGACGCAGCAACAACGGCATGCTTTGCGGCTTACATGTCGCCAGATGATTTCGTCTAAGAAGCAGCGCGAAAGTTTATCCCAAAATAATATGCTCTGCCTTCTACACCCGCTAGTTTAAATATGGCAGGCATCCCAAGGCATGTATGCGGTCAGATGTCGACGGAGATAAAGTTGCGTGTCCGTTCTCTATGTGTGTGTCCGTGAGCTGCTGGCTGCAATAGATGATGCGAAAGAGAAAACAGCGCCAGATCCGGACAATATTCAGTAGGATGTGTAAAAGAACCTGAGTATCGCGGCACTCCCTCAACTACTAGACACCATAAACAAAGTATGGCTGGATGGCGCCGTGCCCAAAAGCTGGAAATCCGGTGTCGTGATTCCAATTTCGAAACCAGGATAGCCTCCGACGGACCTTGGAAACTTACGACCTATGTCCTTAACTCCTGCACTGTGCAAGCTGGCAGAGAAAATGCTAGCCACAGGATTGTCATGGTGGCTAGAGCAGCACGGTTTTTATCACCCAGTACAAATCGGCTTTCGTCCGTAGGTTGGTAAAGAGGGCGAATTGGCTGTGTTGGCATCTGCAGTTTTTTCATCTACCCGCTGTCGCAATGTGCGTACCGTTTTAGTAATGGATGTTGAAGAAGCATATGACAACATCAGTCATACAGCCATTCTGAACTCCATTGACATGCTTCATCTCCCTTTGAGAGTGCGTAGTTTTGTCTAATAATTTTCGGAAGGCAGAAAATTTGCAATACGCCTCAATGGCGATGCGGTGGGATCATTTGCCGCCGACATTATTTAATATTGCTTTCATCCCGCTGGCTTGGCGCTTACATGACATCCGTGACATAAAATGTCTTCAGTACGCTGACGACATCACGGTGTGGATCTCCGTACTAAGGAGGCTGCCCTTCAATCTGCCTTGGATGTTACCTCTAATTACGCATCATCCATCGAACACAGCTATCCGTGCCTAAAACAACATACACGTCGGTCGCCAACCGCTGGAGGCGCCGCAAACTCGCTGAAAAGTCCAATCCGTTTGTCTATCAGGCACACTACTGCAGGAAAGTCCGAGCGTAAAAATTCTTCGCTTAATGATTCACCAATGAGGACCAGCAACTTCGTGGCTTTGTCAAGGAAGAAGGCAAGCTATTCAGACTTTGGGTTTGATTAGAAGAATTGCTCGTAAAACGGGTGGCGCAGGCTCGTTCATTGCATGGCTATTGGTGGGGAAGTTCTGCAGCCATGTATTGTTTATCAGGCCCAGTTTCAACAACTAACAAGAACCAAATGGGATCGCCTTGAAGCCGTGAACCCAGAGGCTATGAGGACAATTACGTGCCTTCCACGCATCACGCTGGTCATAGCTTTAAAAGAAAATCCGCAGCTCAATACCATTGATGAGCTGATGCAGCAACGCCGTGACGCGCAAAGCTTTAAGCCCAATCTATTGCACTCCACGCATGCACTGAGGACTTATGCAACGTCACACTCCATTCTTCAGCCGCCAACGCCAGTTCTTCCCCCATGGAAGTATGTGGAGCTCAGTGACAACAAGCTAACAGATAATCGCCGACCAACATCTGCTAATTCTGCATCGTTCCTTCGCCAGGACTTTGAAGAACAAAATGGTTGCCTGCTTCCAGGATCCATTGTTGCCTACGCAGACGCAAGCATACAAGCCTGCGAAGCAACAACAGCAATATACTGCCCGTGCAGACCTGCCCTGAATCAAACCTCTAGGTTTCGGCTTGCGGAGCCCCATTCGTCCTTTTTGTGTTGAGCTCGTTGCAGTTAGAGAAGCACTGTGCTCCGTGGCCGCCATAACTATGCTCCCTGCGGCCCGCGTTTTCGTCCACACTGACGATCTCCATGTTGTCCGGTTCCTAAGACTTGTTAGCCTCTGTCAAACGATACGTCTGGACATCCACCGGCTCGCGGTACGCATCCCGCAGCCGGTACGTATTGAGGGGGTCCCACCAGATCTGCTGACCTCTCAAAGCCAGGCAGATTTAGCGACCCGCATTACGAATTCAGACTCATCACTGCCTCGGCTTCTTCATTTGGACATCTTAACCCTCCTTTCATCAAGAAAGGAACTCCTCCGGCTCCGCAAACGTGCTCTCATCCCTCCGTGTGCTATAATCCTCCCCCGCGGTCTTACCCGTGCACACGAGGTTGCGCTCACGAGGATCCGGGTCGGGGTTGCTCTCACACCTGCCGTCACTCCGAAGTGACCTCAGTACCGAGATTTGTTTCCTCAGCCAGATTGTCCGATATGTAAACACGACGACATTGAAGCCGACATTGGTCACTTATTGTGGGACTGCCCAGCTCTCAAGCCTACAAGGATCCGGCACCTGAAGGTAGTGAGTCTTTCACCAAGCAACCCTGCTTCATACATTGCCTGGACGCAGGGACCATACCATCGTTCTCTACTGGACTTCATCAAATCAGCTAGCTTTTATGTATTCTTTTAATCACTACTACATCTTTCATTACACCTTCACCCATCATTCATGCCCTGAGGCAATAAATTTTGCTTAAAAAATGAACTTTCTTCATCAGGCTGAACAATCGGCTAGAGATTTCAGTTGCGAGTCTGTGCTGTGTTTGTCTCTGCCTGCGTCCTTCCTCTACATTCCTTTGTTGCGCTGTAATTATGGAAGATCACTAAGAAAATGGCATAAGTTTTAGGTCCCTAGTGAATGAAAAAAATTTGAGCACATGGTTCAACTTAAGAGTGCTATACTTCCTGACACTGCATTTTATTGGGCGCACAAGAACGAACGTGGGACCCCAGCTAATGATGCTTACAATAACTGCATAAGTGTCATTCAGGAGCTGCACCACGAGAAATCCTCGGGCTCGAAACTTTTGACAAAGGATGTATACATTTCAAGGCATTCCTTCCTTATGCAAGCCTCTGGCAATCTAAGCAGTTCAAAACACCCAACCACCACTACAAATGACCACCAAAGATACTGCATTCTAAAAATTCATTTACCTTCTCCAATTGCACTGCAGAGCCAATAAAGCTGACCAATGCTTCTGACAAGAAAGCCTATGCAAACGAAATAGTCAAACAGCTATAACCTGCAATGAGCTGACATCGTATTCCTGTGCTTTGTGTCACAACCACTTAACGTTGGTACAAGCTGTTGGCGACCACATGTTGATGGCAGTCTTCTACACAGTAACTGACAGCAAAGATCCACCTAGGCATTCCAAACAACACAATACATACTTTGACAGGCCATCTCGGACTTGCTGGTTCCATGGCGTACACCAAGGCCTTCTCAAAGGACGCCTCCAACGCTTCTGCAGAAGTCATGTGCACATAACAATGATGCACCGGGCTTAACAAAAATTTGACAAGCAACATAATTTGCATTATGAAAAAGGCATGCAGTATTCGCAATGAAATTTAAAGGAATACTTTGTAATTTTGCACTCCAATGAAAGCTGGCGTTCCTGAGCCGATTCAAACCGCATCGTTTTTTGCATGAAGGTAGCAGAAAGCGCTTTTTTCTGTCATTTTTTTTTCTTGAACTGGTGCACCTGGCGGCGGTGCCCGAACTGCTGCTTCTTGGAAGCTGTGACGTCACCCGTCTTCTTGCCTGTGTGCACGGCCGGCCCAACCATTTCCGCGTCACGGCGTGCGCCTGCTGCAGTTGTGTGGACGCTAGGCTCGATGTAGGGGACTCACTGCGAGTGCCGCCGCTTTTCTCCGGAGTCCTTTGAGCTCAAATTTGATCCACGCGGCTGTCAGGCCAGCGAGGGAGGGGGGGTGGGGCAAAGTATTATTCCGGTAGAGATTGAAACAGTGGTGAGGCGGGGGTAGGGACACCATATGTCATGCCTTCCAAAAGGATGCCTAGCTCTGAAGAATGAATCCGTGTGGCGCAGCTAGCCTTCGCGACATACCTTCTAGGTCCGAATTCTTATAGCGGCAATTTAATCGACAGCGACTGCGACATAAATCTTCCTCTGCTGCAGATCCTCAGCCTGAAACGACAGTGTCTCAACTCTGACGTTTTGCCCTAAATAAAGCGACGTGTACTTCTGAAGGAGACATTTTTGAAGACCAAGAGCCAGGCGGGAAAAAGCGGTTGTTGTTTTTGTCCTCTATATAGCGGTAATGGCAGTCGATTAGCGATAGCACAAGCGTTACATCGTCGTCTTCTAGATCACATGTGCGCGACCTTGCAATAGTAGGTGGCGATATTTCCTAGTAAGTGCGAAACCAAAAGCATGACAACCCCCCTTTAGTGAAAAGGGGCCCAAACTAAATGCAAATTGCACGTAAATTATTAAGAACGCTATTTACTTCAAAAACTGTGCAGTCTGTATCGCAAGTAACTGTGCATAATTATATCGAATAATAAGGCTTAAAATGTCGCAGCATTTGTTGCAGGTGTATTTTCGTTGCCAAGAGACCGTTCGTAAATATTTTTACTGGTTGCAGTTTTTTCGCTGATTCAAACAACTTCCGATGGAAAATCATCTCCTATGTGACGCGGGGCAGCAATACACATTATAAACACGCTCATCTTTATTATTCAGAATTTGCAGTACATTCAGAAAACAAACCGCCTGCACGCTTTATAGGCACATGTATGCTTGAACGGGTAGAAATACAAATATATTGCGGAGAACTGTTTTCACGCGAACTTGCGCCAATGAAAATAAATAAGAGCGGAGAGGCTCTTCGCTCATGCCGGTGACCATCGGCAAGTGAGAAGAATGACAATTTACTAAAAGGCCAGTACCACGAAAATCGCGGACCTGTCCGTGGGAGTTACGCGCGCAAGTCTGGCAGCGAAGAAACAATTCTCTAGTCGCAAAAACTGCGTGCTGTATACTTTTTCTCTCTGCCGATGCAAATAAGTTGGCTGCTTTTTTATGTTCAGCACTCACTCCACTATTCGCGCTGCTCATGTGATGTATAAGTCCTATTTAAAATGTCTTCCTGCATCCCCGCCAAATCCAAACGACGTGGTTGCTCTTTTTGTGTGGCTGGAGCAATAAATGAAGGTTGATTTACCTTCGGCAAAGAAAAATCTTTTCAATACCTAATCCTGGAAAACGTGCCCGTGTAACATCAAATTGGTTATAATATCCATAGCTGCCACTGCGCGGCGCGTGCATGGGCGACATGTTGTCCTCCAGGCTCTCTTTACTCGCCGTAGTTGAGTGAGGTCTCGGGGACGTAGCCAAGTTCATTTCAATACCTTAATGATATTGTCACCGAAAGCCGGCCGAAAGCGCAGAAGGGCACACCAGGAGTAGCCAAGCAGACACACTCAGCGAACGAACGCACGAGCCGGGGGAAAACAAAGACCAGCGGGCGCTGACCCACCGCCTAGCGGCGCCAGTAAATGGCTAACACTCTGGCGTTGCCCCTCCCCTTAGAAAGGGCATCGCTCCGATGCTGCGGAATCACAGAAATCCGGAATGAAGTCTGTGGTGCCGGACTTGGCAGAATAAGTCCTACCGGGCGTGGTAGGGCTTAATCCTGGCAACGTGGACGATTTCGGATGCCGCCTGCCGCCTGGAGGAGCGAACACACTCTTGCGGGAGCACTTCGTAGTTAGCGTCATTGAGTTTGCGCAGTACCTCGTAGGGGCCGAAGTAGCGGCGCCGAAGATTTTCGGAGCGACCCCGCAGGCGGATTGGGGTCCAAACCAAACTTGATTGCCAGGGTGATCAAAGCACCACCCGGTGATGAATGTTGTAAAGTTTAGCGTCGCTTTCCTGCTGAGTACTGGTTCGATGTCTAGCTAGCTGGCGGGCGGCTTCTGCGTGCCAAAAGAGCTCTTCAGAGCCAGCGACGGAGTGACGTGCAACGTCTGGCAGTAACGTTGCATCCAGCATAGTCGTGGCTTCGCGACCGTGCACCAAACGGAGCGGCGTGAAGCGAGTCGTCTCTTGACAAGCAGTGTTATATGCGAACGTGACGAAAGGCAAGAGCTGGTCCCAATTCTTATGGTCGGTGTCGACGTACATGGAGAGAATGTCGGCAATGGTCTTACTGAGCCGCTCAGTCATTCCATTTGTTTGAGAAAGGTAAGCAGTGCATCGAGGGTGACTGGCGCCACTGAGACGCATAATTCCTTAGTAGGAGTTGATGTAAAAGTCGTGCCTCGATAAGTTAAAATGACTGCAGGGGTACCGTGATGAAGGACAATGTTGAAGTCGAAAAAGTTCGCAATTTCCGCAGCGGTGCCGCAGGAAAGAAATTTCATCTCACAATACCGGGTGAGGTAATCGGTGACAACTATAATGTACCTGTTGCCCATTGAAGATGTCGAAAATGGTCCCAGCAATTCCATGTCGACCTGGTGGAAAGGGATTCGAGGCGGATCAATGGGTTTCAATAGGCCGGCCGGCTTCACAGGTGGTGTCTTCCGACCTTAATGGGCACTCGCGGCAAGACTTAACGTAGTGCTGGACAACTGTAGCAAGCCGGGGCCAGTAATACTTCTGCCGTATCCGCGCCAACGTGCGAGAAAAGCCGAGGTGGCTGGAAGAAAGGTCGTCGTGGCATGCGTGCAGAACTTCGTCTGGAAGCACCATTGGCACCACGAGCAGGTGAGCAGTGTCCGTGGGACCGTAGTTGATCTTCTAGAGGATGCCACCGCGCAAGCAGAACAACGATAGCCTGCGTGTGAAGAAGCGGGGCGGCAACGAGGTGCGACCTTTGAGGTACTCTATGAGGGGTCGTAGCTCGGCGTCAACTCGCTGTTGTTGGGCAAGGACGGAAGGGGTTAAAGCGCCAAGAAAAGAGGAAGATCGTCTTCCGTGTCAGCAATTGCGGACGGGATAGGGGCAAGGGCAGGCAGTCTGCGTCGCTGTGTTTGTTGCCAGACTTGTACATGATGGTAACATCGAATTCTTGCAAGCGGAGACTCCAACGCGCCAGCCTCCCCGACGCGTCTTTAGGATTCGCGAGCCAACAAGACGAGTGGTGATCGCTCACGACTCGAAATGGGCGACCATACAATTATCGGCGAAATTTCATTACCACACAAACGACAGCAAGGCACTCCTTTTTCTTGTTTTAATAATTCGCTTCAGATCGCTACACAATGCGGCTTACACAGAGTTTGGCTTTCAAGCAATCACGCGCTCAACACCGTCTTGCCAGTGAAAGAGGACGGCACACAGACCATTCTTTCTGGCATCGGTGTCTAGTTCCGTGTCCGCCTCGTCGTCGAAGTGGCCAAGAATGGATGTAGTATATAGGCGGTTCTTGAGGTCGTCGAAGGCCGTCTGCTTTTCTTGGGCCCGAATAAAAGTTTGGTCTTCCTTTGTCAAGCGAGTTAGAGGCTCGACTAGTCGAGAGAAGGCTTGCACAAAACGTCGGTAATAGGCGCAGAGATCCCGAAAACGGCGCACGGCACGCTGATCAGTTGGAGGTCAGAAACGCAGAGGCGGCAGCCGTCTTGTCGGGGTCAGGGCTAACACCTTCAGCGCTTACGACATGGCCCAGGAATTTCAGCCGTTGGAACGCAAAGTGGCATTTCTCTGGTTTGAGCGAGAGGCCGGCCGATCGTATGTCCTCCAGTACTGAAATCAAGCGCTTGAGATGCTCGTCGTATGCGGCAGAAAAATTGACATCTTCAAGGTAGACGAGGCAGGACTGCGATTTCAGGCCAACGAGGACAGTGTTCATCATTGTTTGAAAGGTGGAAGGAGCGGAACACAAGCCGAAGCGGAGCACCTTGAACTCGTACAACCCGTCAGGAGTAATGAACGCTGTCTTCTCGCGGTCACACTCATCTACCTCAATCTGCCAGTACCCACTGCGGAGGTAAAGGGAAGAAAGAAAAGTAGCGAGCATGACGCAGCCGGTCGAAAGAGTGATCGATTCGAGGTAACGGGTAATCCTCCTTTTTGGTAATTTTGTTAAGTCTTCGATCATCATCATCAGCCTTACTACACCCACTGCAGGGCAAAGGCCTCTCCCATGTCTCTCCAATTAACCCTATCCTTTGCCAGCTGCATCCACCCTTTGCCTGCAAACTTCTTAATCTCATCCGCCCATCTAACCTTCTGCCGCCCCCTGCTACGCTTACTTTCTCTTGGAACCCACTCCGTTACCCTTAAAGACCAGCGGTTATCTTGCCTTCGCATCACATGCCCTGCCCAAGCCCATTTCTTTCTCTTGATTTCGACTAGGATGTCATTAACCCGTGTTTGTTCCCTCACCCACTCTGCCCGCTTCCGATCTCTTAACGTTACACCTATCATTTTTCTTTCCATGGCTCGCTGCGTTGTCCTTAACTTAAGCTGAACTCTTTTCGTTAGCCTCCACGTTTCTGCCCCGTAGGTGAGTACCGGTAAGATTATGCTGTTGTACACTTTCCTCTTGAGGGAAATTGGTAAACTGCCACTCATGATCTGCGAGAATTTGCCATATGCGCTCCACCCCATTCTTATCCTTCTAGTTATCTCCCTCTCATGATCCGGATCAGCTGTCACTACCTGCCCTAAGTAGACGTATTCCGGCACAATTTCTAGGCTCTCGCTGCCAATTGTGAACTGTTGTTCCCTTGCTAGACTGTTGAACATTACCTTGGTTTTCTGCATGTTAATTTTTAGACCCATCGATCTGCTCTGCCTGTCTAACTCGTTGATCATGATTTGCAGTTCACCTCCTGAGTGACTCAGCAAGGCAATGTCATCAGCAAATCTCAGATTATTTAGGTATTCTCCATTTATCCTTATTCCCAACTGTTCCCAATTCAGGCCTCGAAATACCTCCTGCAAACATGCGGTGAACAGCATTGGCGATATCGTGTCTCCTTGCCTGACGCCCTTCCTTATTGGAATTTTATTGCTGACTTTATGGAGGACTATAGTAGCTGTGCAGTTGCTATATATATCTTCCAGTATTTTGACATAAGGCTCTTCTACCCCCTGATTACGCAATGCCTGTGTGACTGCTGAGGTTTCCACTGAGTCGAATGCTTTCTCGTAATCAATGAAAGCTATATATAGAGGTTGGTTATATTCTCCGCATTTCTCTATCACCTGATTGATAGTGTGAATATGATCTATTGTGGAATATCCTTTACGAAAGCCTGCCTGATCATTTGGTTGATTAAAGTCTAACGTTGCCCTGACTCTATTAGCGATTACCTTAGTAAATACTTTGTAGGCAACGGATAGTAAGCTGATCGGCCTGTAATTTTTCAAGTCCTTGGCGTCTCCCTTCTTATGAATTAAGATAATGTTTGCATTCTTCCAAGCTTCTGGTACAGTCGAGGTCAAAAGGCATTGCGTATACAGGGTGGCTAGTTTTTCTAGCACGATGTCCCCTCCATCCTTCAACAGATCTGCTGTTACCTGATCCTCCCCAGCTGCTTTTCCCCTTTTCATTGCTTCTAAGGCTTTCTTTACTTCATCTTTCGTTACTGGCGGGATGACGCATTGCTGTGCACTGCTGTCTTTCTCATTGGCGCTCTGGTTACATTGGCTACTGTACAGCTCTGTGTAGAACTCTTCGGCTACGTTAACTATCTTATCCATATTGCTAATGACATTGCCCTGCTTGTCTCTTAATGCATACATCTGGTTTTTACCTATGCCTAGTTTCCTCTTCACTGTTTTTAGGCTACCTCCGTTCTTTATAGCATGCTCGATTCTCTCCATATTAAACTTCCTTATGTCGGCTACCTTGCGCTTATTTATTAACTTTGATAGCTCCGTTAGTTCTATTCTATCGGTAGTGTTAGATGCCTTCATATTTTGGCGCTTCTTAATCAGATCTTTCGTCACCTGAGATAGCTTCCCGGTATCTTTTCGAACTGTCCTACCGCCTACTTCTACTGCGCACTCCGTAATTATTGATGTCAGGTTATCGTGCATTGAATGAACATCAAGATCATCTTCCTCAGTTAAAGCCGAGTATCTGTTTTGCAGCGCTATCCTAAACTCCTGTGCTTTCCCTCTTACGGCTAACTCGTTAATGGACTGCAGCGATGGCGTAGAGGTAGAACATCCGCCTCGCGTGCAAGAGGACCGGGGTTCAAATCCTGGTGCCGCGCAATTCTCCACCGGGTTTAAAAAAAAAAAAAAAAAATCCGCGTGTCGATGGAATTACATAACCAGGCCTGGAGTGCGGCCTTATCTCGGTGACCAGAACCGACAACGCACTCTCTCACCAGAGCAGGATTTGGCCACCCTGGTGTAGTACTTGGCCACAACCTTCTATGATCAAACCAATTAGTCTTCGATAGTCGACACAAAAATTCAGTGTCCCGTCCTTCTTGGCGAGCAGCACAACGGGCGAAGCCCATGGGCTCGTAGACGGTTGTATGACATCATCCTGGAGCATGTCGTCCACCTGCAGTCGTATGACCTCACTTTCTCTCGCCGACATTCAATAGGTGTGTTGACCGCTTACTGTCATCCATGATGAGGCGATGTTTCGTTATGGACGTCTGCCTGACCTTAGAGGAGGTCGCGAAGCAGTCATGAAAAGAGTCAAGGATGGTTTCCAAGCGGCGATTCTGATCAATGTTCAAAGCAGGGTTCACGTTAGCCTTAACTGTTCGACTAGGTCCTCCTGGAGGGGTGTCCTTGGACGTTGACAACGGGCAGCGGATGGTGGGCTCGCTAAATTTATCAAAAGAGCTGATGGCTATATTTTTCGCCAAGTGGCGGTATTCAGTGCTAAAGTTCGTAACCTGAATCTCAGTTCGCTGGTTCTGCGAGGCACCCCGTGCGATGCAGACGTGTTGGCTTAATTGTAAAGACAAGTTTGCTTCTGCGATGCCGTTGGACGCACGTAGGTAGTCGCCGTCCACCGTAACAAATAAGCTGGCACGTGGTGGTAGAGTGACGTGGTCGTTGAACACGCAAAAAACTGGTCTTCCTGGCGCACTGTCGTCGGCTACTGTGTATGGGGCAGAGAATGTCACCATGAGTTCGCGGAGGTCGATGACAGCTCCTTTTTCGCGAAGAAAACCGAGACCGAGGATCAGGTCCTTGGAGCATTTAGCCAGCACAGCGAAGCAACCAGCGAAGATGATACCGTGAATCTCAATCCTAGTGGTGCAGACGCCGAGCGGCATCACCACGTGACCGCCAGCGATCCGAATTTGTGTTCCGTGCCAGGGTGTCAGCACTTTTCGCAAGAGAGTAGCAAAACCACTACTCATAACTCAGAAATATGCGCCGGTATCGAAGAGGGCAGTCACATGGTGGTTGTCAGCGAGGACCGGCATTTCGGCTGAAGCAACCTCATTTTCTGGAACACGCGCAGTGGGAGGTACGGGAGTGGACGATCGAGGTGTTCGTAGAAATGGGGCGTCGAGCAGAGGCTGTTTTGTGCGTCAGAAGGGGTCGAATCAGGAGGAAGATCGGGATGAAGGGTCAAGTCGGCGAGCGGAGGAACTTTTTCGAATTGCGGAGCAACGGCGGCCCTACCTTCAGAGGTCGCCGTCTTCAGTTTTCCCGGCGTGGACGACGGGACTGCCGGATGGACGGCTGGCGTCCTGGGGAAGAGAACTGACGGGGCGACGGCGACGTGGACGGGTGCTGTGGTGAAGACGCAGGGGGGGCACTGGCCGACAGGTACTGCTCGATGTCACGGAGTCGTTCATCGTAGTGTGAACGGAGTGCGTCTGCTGAAAACCCTAGCACGCCCATCCGACGATAAGGTAGTGGCGCAATATGTGGCTGGCTAAGCCTCAGTGGAAGCACAGGGGCCGGTAGTTCGATATGCGGCACGCGTGTGCTTTGCTAGGGGGTGGTCGTGCGTCTGCGAGGGCAGGCGAAGTCGAAAAGCGTTGATGCGGTTCAGAAGGAGCAGGGCAGTAAACGCCGGTGGTGCTGGCACAAAGCTGCGCCAAGCTTCACTGTACGTCATGACATACGGCTCAGGCAGCGACTGGAAACAGGCCACTGGCTGCACCCCTCGACGGACTTCGTCGCGAATGACATCCGAGACTGCTCCGACACCCGTGTGTTGCTCGACAGGGCGAAGCTTCTGTAGCTCCTCGCGCTCAATGCTCCTGACAAGCTCACGGAGGACCTCACTTTCGGTGTATTTATTTATTTATTTATTTCTGATACCCTCATGGCCCACAGGGCATTATTGAGGGGAGTGGTACATAGATATAAAATGAAACTCTTACAAAAAGGGGGTTAACGCATACATAGGCATGCCTACAAAAAAAAAGAAGCTAGCTGCAAGAAAATACATGATTCAAAAAGCGAAACAATACAATATTTAGGAATACCAACACCAAAACGAATAAATTCACAAAAACAGTCAAAAAACATTTCATGTAAACACAAAGATATGAACTAGAACATCACCCTTCGTAGAAACATTGAACGGGTACGATGGCAGAAGGCTATTAACAGAACAAAGTGCATGCGAGAAAAAAGAAGGAACAGGGCTAAATACACAATATACAAAACGAAGTGAACCAACTGAGGCTATGGTAAACCATAATGTAATGACAACAGTGCCCTAAACTCATCAACGTCCTTTGCAGCTACAATATGTGGTGGTAGGTGGTTCCACTCCGACGATGTTTTTGGAATAAAGGAATTTATGCAGGATGTTGTCCGGCAACGAGGAACGCCAACTTTCCGTGAGTGATCGATGCGAGATGAAACATATGTTGGTGTTGTGATCAATGCTTCTTTCAGAGTAGAGTTCATGCTGTAAATTTTAAAAAACAGACACAGACGGGACACTTCTGCGCAGAGCAAGAGGGGTTAACGATAAACTATTTTTTATTTCTGTGACACTGGAAGCACGATCATAGTTGCGCACAATAAAACGCGCTGCTCTATTCTGCACAGCTTCTAGAGCGTCGATGAGTGTGTTAGTGAAGGGGTCCCATACAGAGTTAGCGTATTCTAATTTTTAGCGCACAAGTGACTTATACAGAAGAAGCTTGACAGGGGTTGGTGCTAAGTAAAAATTGCGCTTAAGGTATCCAAGCATGCGGTTAGCGGATGCTATGATAGAGCTGACGTGTGCTTTCCAAGTTATATCTGATGTTAGAATGACGCCGAGATATTTATAAGATTCCACGGGTGTTAGCAAGGAAGAAGAAAGAGTGTAGGCAACGGGACTTGAATTTTCGCGACGGGAAAAGCGCATTACATTGCATTTAGTCGTATTAAGAGTCATTTGCCATTGTGAACACCAGTTAGAGATAGTGGTTAGGTCAGCCTGAAGTAATTAAACGTCATTCGTATTTTTTATTTCGCGGTAAACGACACAATCGTCCGCAAAGAGTCCTACTGAAGATGTTACATTGTTAGGCAGGTCATGAATATATACAAGGAACAGCAAAGGACCTATGACAGAACCTTGTGGGACGCCGGAGGTCACAGGAATGGATGACGAGTTAAAGCCATTAGCGTGTACATACTGCAATCGGTTAGACAAAAAGCACTCAATCCACCTTAGTACATTATGATCAATATTAAGTTTACTTAGTTTGTAAAGAAGTAAGTTGTGCGACACTGTGTCAAATGCTTTGCGAAAGTCTAGATAAATACAGTCAGCCTCATTGCCATGATCAAGTATGAAGTTAATATTGCTCGTAAGACTTATTATTTGTGTTTCGCAAGAGAAGTATTTTCTAAAACCATGTTGTGCACAGTTGAAGAACGAAGATGACTCAAGAAAGTTAGCTAGGTGAGAAAGGATGACATGCTCCATTATCTTGCAAGGAATGCTGGTTAATGATATTGGTCGATAGTTGAGTGAAAGGTGTTTGTCGCCTGATTTGTGGAGTGGGACCACCTTACCCAATTTCCAGTCATCTGGGAGTTCACCGTCTTGTAGGGATTGCAGAAATAATTTTGACAGTATTATGGCAGAATATACTTTAGCGTTTTTCAGAATTTTACTGCTGATATTATCTGGACCGCAAGAAGAGGATAGTTTCATGTGATCTATGATAGTTATGATGCCTTCAAAATCAAAATGAATGGGATCCATTGGGAATGTGATGTGACCATTATAATCCGGTAGTGATGTGCTTGAGGAGAGATAAAATGCCTTAGCAAAAGTTTCATTAAGTACCTTAGCACTGTCGCTAATAGGGATGGGATTTGATTGCGCATCGAGAAGAGAAACTGATGGCTGGACTGAACCGTTGACAACGTTCCAGAACTTTTTTGGATCAGTTAGTAAAAGTGATGGCAGAGTGACGTTAAAATATCGCTCCTTGGCTATCTTTAACGCAGTTTTGTACTCCTCAACCACACCTCTGAGTGCTGTTCAATGTTCAGGTTTTCCCGATGACTTTGCCTTGGAATATAACCGTCTTTTTTTGTTACCAAGGCGTTTTAATGACCGGGTGAACCATGGTGACCTGCCATTTGTAGTGATGATATTTCGAGGAACATGCAATTCAGTTAGCTCATGTAGTTTGTTCTTAAATAAACACCAATTTTCATTAACAGAGCTTTGGTCAGACTTTATGAGAAAGTCATCCAAAAATAGCTTAAGGCCATCATTAATTGACGTAAAATTTGCCTTAGCATAGTCGTAAATGGTTTTAGTTTTATTTCGCGATTTCTTAGACGGTAAGCTTAATTCGATAAGGAGTAGGTAATGATCGCTTAAACCTGGTAAGTAGCTTACGTTGGAAACAAGGTCTGGGGAACTAGTTAGCAAAAGGTCTAATATGCTTGAGCTTGTAGATGTCACCCTTGTAGGTTGTGTGACTACCTGTGTTAATGAAAAGGTGGAGCAAAGTGCTGAAAAACTTGTTGATTCTGATGATCCATCGTTGCCTAAATGAGTGTCTGACCAGTTAATGGCAGGAAAGTTAAAGTCACCAAAAAGAAAAATAGGCCGATTAGGAAACCTTGTTTGAATTATGTTAAGAATGTCATGGAGGTAATTACAGAAGCCAATGGTAGTAGATGGTGGACGGTAACATGCACAAAAGAGGAGAGCTTTGTTGTTAATTTTGATCTGGACACAAATGAACTCAAGAGTGGTATCAAGGTTAACTTCAAAGCATTCTATATCCTCAGATACAGCGATTAAAGTGCCGCCTCCGCGGCCAGAAGGGCGGTCACAACGAAATATATGGTAACACTTTTGCGAGGAAAATATTTCGCTATTGCGCATGGATTCATTTAGCCAAGTCTCTGTTAGTACGATAATATCAGCCCCCATGGTATCGGCGGTGCAGGATAAGCTGTCACGATGACAAAAAACACTGCGTATATTAGTGAAAAGGATAGAAATGTTTCTAAGTGTTTGCGCAGGTCGATGCTCATCCTTATCTAGTTATCTTGGAGAAGAATGGCTTGAAGGGCTTGAGTTGGTTACAACACGTGTTGAATTGTTTTCCCGGACACTATCAGTTATAGGGCAGTACACGTAACACCTTTTCTTAAGAATAAGCTTGTTGTAGCGGAGGCTAAATGATTCTTCGGGCTCAGTTTGCTTTGCGAATTGAACAAGCTTCTTCCGCGCATGCCTGGTGGCCTGAGAAAAATCTTCGCTAATCGAGACGTCTGAATCTTTCAATTTGGTCTTTGCACCGAAAACTCTCTCTGATTTTGTGATGCGAAAATTTGACTAGTATTGGTCGCGTTTTCTCTGGTCCAGCCGTACCAATTCTATGGGCACGCTCAATGTCAATTTCAGCTAAGGTTACAGACATTTCGCCTTCAAGCAGCGGCAAGTTGGCGTCCATAGCGGATATATTCGTCGGACGGCAGTAATGGGCGAACCTTTGCTGCAAGGCGCGCTCCATGCTCGTCGCCTCCCGAGCAAAGTCAAAGAATGTGCAAGGAGGGTCGTGCACAAGTCCTACGAAAAGCTGCTCTTTCACTCCTCGCATAAGATGACGCACCTTCTTCGTTTCTGACATGATAGGATCGGCGCGGAAGCCGAGTCATCTCTTCTACAAACATGGCGACACTCTCATTTGGCCGCTGCTCTCGGGACTGCAGTGCAACTTCAGCTTGCTCCTTCCGTTAGTTGCTGCCGAAGGTCTCGAGCAACCGTCACCGCAAGTCTCGCCAGGTGGGGATAGAGGACTCATGGTTTTCGAACCACGTCTTGGCGGAGTCTTCCAGGGCAAAATAGACATTGCTTAGCTTGTGGTTGTCGTCCGAAAGTTTAAACGCAGCGACTCGGTCGTATCTGGCCAACCAGTCTTCCACGTCTTCGAACTTGTCGCCATGAAACGACGTGAGAGTGCAAGGCGCATGAAGAATCAGCGATGGGGAACTGGCGGCATTCTGGGTGGTCTAACTTGTCGCAGTGGACGTCATTGCGCGGGGTCTTGCCGTCAGGGGTCGGAACTCAAGATTTAAGCATCGCAACCGGCGGCTTGTCTTGTGGACAGGTGTCATGTCCACGGCGTTTAGCTGGGCGTTGTAGGAGGCTCCCGGAAGCTCTTCGTGCATTGGAAATACCCAGCACCTTCAACAAAATATCGCCGAAAGCCGGCAGAAAGGGTTGAATGGCAAACCAGGACTAGCCAGGCCGACACACTCAGCGAACGAACGCACGAGTAGGGGGAAAACCAAGAAGACCAGCGGGCGCTGTCTCACCGAATCGCGGCGCCAGTAAATATCTAACACTGTGGCAGTATAATTCGTTGCTTCCTCTTTTTAGGCTGTAACTTACGATCATTCCACGTTTTCATGCCGCCAGCTCTGGGCATCCAGGCGCGATAGCTGAACCGATGCCATCACGGTGCGACGGGAGCAGACTGCCGCGAGACGTGTGACGTCAGGCACGCCTCCCGCCTGGTTGGGCGGCATCTAGCGCTTGTGCAGAAAACCTACATATTAACAACATCCGCGCAAACATGCATGAAATTAAAGACTGCAACTTTAGATAACCGCACCTTCTGAATCCAATTTCGGCGATTCGGCAGAAAGTGGCAATTTAATACAGTGTCTCATTGAAGAAAACTAGCTATGCTGGTGGTAAACTTTGCTACAGCCATGCCACCATTGCTCTGATTAAAAATAAGCACCTCATCAAATGGAATTAAAAGTTGCTGCTATGCAGAAACCAAAAACCTTCCACCTGATATAAAATATGTTCCATAAAACTACATTTCAAAGTTATACCAGGACGCAATGTACTATCGGGGACAGAACTGCCCAGGCCGCGGCTCCAATGGCCGGAGCAGGGAAACTGCATCGCAGCGCTATCTAGGAATGATCAATCTGGCTCCATATCAAAAATAAGCGCATGCGTGTCCTAGCTTCCCTACAACCGTGTACTGCCTGCGCTTTGACGCGAGTTGCTTTTTTGCCCACGAATCTCCCGCGAGATGCCGCCATGAAGGCATGGGTTGAAAGTGTCTTCTGAGGTGGTGACAAGGCAGTTGCCATGGCTTTCGCCGAGCGGGAACAATATCCTCTTAATCAAGCGTGCATTAAACGACAACGTTTTTTTTTTCCTTTTTATGATTGCGTTTCTTGTTTCAGTCTTTTTCTTGTCTTTTACCATTCCTCTACGGCCGCCTATTCTGCTACACGGGCCCAAGAGAGAAATGAATGAGCATGTAGTGATTATAGTTGAGGTATTAAATGCTAAAGGTGGGGTTAGCCTTGCTTTACCTGCCGGCAATTGCTCCACCGTAGCGTCCCTTCTATATTAACAATGTCCTAAAGCCTGTCGCATCTACCCCGCAATGCGCACAGTCTCTTGTAACAGCACACATTCTCTCTCACAGTCTCCATCTATGCACACAAGCAATCCACACAGTCGACGTCACAGTCCACTCCAGAAGTCACCATCTATGCACATATTCAGTCACAGTAGAAAATGGGCCATTGTAACGCTACAATCCATACACACATTCACTCACAGTATAACGTAGTCCACTCCGGAAAACGCCATCTACGCACACATTCAATCAGAGTAGGCCATAGTCCGTTCCTTGCTGTCACCATTTAGAAACAAGATCCGTGCAATGCAGAAATGTTAAAAGAAGGCGTGCAACCTCCCTTCTGCATGTCTGGTCTCCACTCGGGTAGACAATGTCCTGAACTGTACTGTGACGGGTTCCTGTCATCTTGAAGGAAGCAAACATCACACACCTTTCCGCGTTGTTATCTGGACAGTACATAATATAATGTTCGAAATCCCCGCACGCACCACATAAAGAGCAAAGTAGAGACGATGCTATGCCCGTCTTATGCATTCATGCAGGAGTGCGAGCAGAGGTCGTGCGAATTCGTCGTAGAAGGGTCGCCTGAAATCTTCTCCGTCCCTTGGTCACACATAATTTGTGGGAGGCACTCCACAGGGTACTGAAATGATCGAGCACCGTTTTCCTGGAGAGCCTTTTTCAATCTTGAAGTACTTTTTGATGGATTCCTTGAGAGAGCTTTATGGGCGAGAATGTCTGCCACCTCAATACCGTTGACTCCTATGTGAGAGGGCACCCATTGGAAATGTAGAGGAAATCCTCTGCTGTGCAGATTCTGCACCAAGCGCAGAGAGCTTATAGACAAGGCGTCAGTAGAGAATCCGCGCTATATCCTCTGAAGGGCAGATTTTGAATCAGTTAGGAAGACAACAGGTTGAGCCGGACAAAACCCTAAGTTCCGTAAAACCACTTCAATAGCAACACTTTCAGCCGTTATGGAGGATACGACAGCAAAAAAGCGTACGGACCACTTACAGACCAAAGAAGGAATGCAAAAAACCGCTGCTCTAGCTTGTTCGACCTTGTCCACAGAACCATCCGTGAAAGTTTGAAGATGTCGGCATACTCTGTTTCCAAGTGTTCAAGTACAAGCGAACGCGTTGCTGCCAAAGGAGAGCTGTGCTTTGCGCTCACATGGGGAATTGTGACCTTACAGTCGAGGGTCGGAAAAGACCAGGCGGTTTCAATCGTTTCCTTTGCCTTTGGACATGAACGCCTAAAGAACTGAAAGTAATGAGTGCCAAGTAAGCCTTCAACTAATATCTTTTGCAGAGCCACTGGAGAATGGATCGCCCAGCTACCGTCTCTACTAGGCGGCCAAGATGCATTAGTAGTCTCTGAGAAGCGATAAGGCTAAGAGGTTTCGATAGGGACTCATGAAGTACTGCCTCATTCGCAGCCGCCTGAGGAACTCCAATGCCTCTTAGGCCCTTTCGGTGGGCAACATCGAGACGTTCAAGTTGTGATGCCGAGGGGAATATTAAAGGTAATTGATACATTATGCGACTGACCACCAGCGCGTCATGAAGTTTGACCATTGAAGAAGGATGGTCTCCCCGTTGCTCACGTACAATGCTACGGCTCACATTGAGACGGGAAGATATAGATGAAACAATCGCGTCTACAGCTTTTTGCCACTGTATACGGGAGTCAATAATGACGCCCAGGAAACGCCTGTGGTTGAATTGACAGATGCAAGATTGTCCGAGGTCAATCTTCAACCGCGCTTGACGTCTTCCTACACCTGGAAACAAAAAAGCCGGTTTTTTCCACTGACAGAGACAATCCCACACCTTGAAGGTAAGCTTGTGCCGAAAATAGAGCCTGTCGAGCTATCAGGGCTAATCGCTTGTGTTGGTTGCCAGTAATCCAAATACAGATATCGTCAGCATATATTGACATACGCATTAGCCTGCAACTTTTTTTCTATGAATCGAGAAGGCCAGTCATTAACACGTTAAAGACCGTTTGAAAATAACACTTCCTTGAGGCACACCTTGTGATAGAACCCTTTCGGTGCTTAACGTACTCCCTTACAATACACGAACCAAGCGATCACTTATAAACTTGTAATTGAATCTTAACTTATGGCATTCTATGCCCTTGCCTTGAAAACTGTTTAGAATTGAGAACTGGAGCATATTGTCGTAAGCTCTCGCAACGTCAAGAAAAATGGCTAAGGTGGAAAGGCCGAAAGCTCTCTCGTGCTCAATGTGACTCACCAAGTCGAAGACGCTATCTTAGGCACTAAGACGTCAGCGGAAACCTGTCATACATGTTGGCAGTGCCTTGCTGTCCTCAAGCCACCACGATAAGCGTTCATTTACCAGCTTCTCCATCATCTTAGCTGCACAGAACGTCAATGACACAGGGCGATACGAGCCACCTTTCTGGGTTGCAAGGGCACATTATTAAGCATTTGATTGGTGATGCCGTCGGGACCTGGTGCACACCGGCGCCGCAGGCCAGTGAGCACAGTCTGAAGCTCACGAAGCGTGAACAGGACGTCCATGATTGACCTGAAGGAAGCAGGTGGTGTATATATATCTATACCAGAATTAGCGCGTACGAGTGCGTCTGCAAATTCCTCTGCTAAGCACGCAATAGGTTTTTTCTTGCGTATTGCAAGAGCTTCAAAAGGCTTCGAAGGGCGAGATTCTCCAGCAAGGCTGCCAATAACACTCGCCATATTCTCGTCATCGGTGAGAACGCAGTCAACCTACCGCAGAATGAGGCCCATTGCGACATGTACAGCTTGTTCGTGTGCTGTCTAATACCAGAATACAGCCTATTGAAGGTCGTCTTCAGTTGCCTGCCGTTTTTCCGCACGAGTTGGCGCTCCACCCTTCTTCTCGCAGCGCAAAGGTTCCTGAGTTTTAAATCCGGGGCCGTATTATAATCAGTTAACTTGACCGCCGTAGTTGCTGCTAGCTTACTAGAAATTATTTTGTCAACAACATCACCAGAAACACGTTCTGGGGGCTCTCTGTACTTGTCCTAGTTGACCACATTGCTAATTTTAGTACTATGGATAAGAAAGTCGGCAGCAAACACAAAAATCGGATAGTGATCACTTCCCATGCGGACAGGCGCTGTTGACCAACTCACAGCGGACGTCAGGTGAATGCAGTGTCAGGTCTATAGCTGTCGCTGAGGCTGGAGGCCGGAAGAAATTGGGGCTTCCGTCATTGGAAGCACACAGGTCCAAACTGGCAATAACCTCTACGAGTTTGCGTCCATGAGAATCCGTGTTCCTGTCACCCCAAACGGCGTGATGGGAGTTGATATCACCGCAGATGATTCTAGGAGCTGCGCAGCGGTCGCAGAGCTGCCGTAGAGACAAATCTAATGCTACCTTCCTCCGCGGAGACACGTACACCTAGTTGAAAAATACACCAGGATGTTTTGGTGTGATCTGGTGTTTTCTGGTGTGAACACCAGACAGTTTTAGTGTGTCCTACTTTTTACACCAGACTGGTTTGGTGTTTGCTTGTGTGCACATCCTAGTGTGTTAGTGTGTTTTGATGTGCACACCAGGGTGGGTTGGTGTGGTCTAATGTGCACACCAGACTAATGTGCACATCAGAGCGTTGGTGTTCGTAGCGTGCACATCAGAGAGATGGTGTTTCTTGAGTATGTAACACTGCCACAGAAGCGAATTAATTCGCTGTTTGGTTCATGAGCAGGTCATCATAATTGTACAATAGATATGTTAGCAATTACTTCACACCATAAATAATAATTTAATTATATAGAAATATTTATATGTCGAATATCACGGTGAAATACACGGCGTCAGGAAATATCTGAAGATTGAATATGACGCGCCAATGCAACATCGAGTGCCTTTGAGGGGCTGAATATGGTCATTCTAAAACACGGAGGCGCGAAGCGCCTTAGTCTAACTGCAGTTTTGTAGCAGTTCGCAGTAATTATTTGCCATGACACGAGCAGCGCTAATAGCCTCGCGCCAGCGCATAGCGTGCTTCCCAACGCCGTTCAATTCCAGCGCGCTGCTGCTAGGTCACGTGGCAGGAAACAACAAACCCTCCTCTTTATCCTATCTCTCTCTGCATTCCAGTGCGATATCCGGTTAGGCCTTACGCCGCGCCGTGCCATGGTCCGTGCTGCTCTTCGTGTGCTGTTTGTGTTTGAGTTCAAAATCGTTGCTTCAAACTTGCGTTTGGGTTTCCTGGTTATCGTAGCTTGCGCCGCGTGTCAGCAATGCAGCCGTTCGCGTACTTTGTGAATAGGTGACCACACCGAGAAGCATGGAGCCGTTTCATCTTGACAACACGTTCGACTTCAACCGTGGCAGCCGAAAAACAAGAGAAGAAAGGGGTTACTGGAAGGCGTCGAGTGTTCGTTTCCAGGTGAGACCCATAGTGTAGCGCAGGAATGCGTGCAATTTGCGACCGCGTAAATAAACGAGCGAGCACAAAGGCGAGAAGAAACTGAAGGGACGAGGCTCTGTCAGTTCTGCCCTGTTCGTGTCGCCTCGGCATTGCGCGTGTTTCGCTGGTTGTTTCCGCGGCAGCAAAGTGCATTCCACATCGAATCATCAACATGCTGGTCTGTCAGTGTTCACAGTGTATGCGTTGCTACGCGAGCGCCGAGGTCTGTCATAGATGCGTTTGCTAAATGCCAGGCACGCGTAGACTCCTAAATGTAAATGTGCAAATTGGATACCGCTCAGCAAGGCGCTGTCGCAGCGAACAGTGTGTCTGTGTTTCTGGATTTCGTTATTGTTGTTGCCCGACTTCCTGTTTATTATTCGACGTGCGACGTGATCGTGCGCTGCCTGCACGCGTGTTTTTTGACGCCACTATCGGCCCGTAGCGGACTGCCGATAGCGTACGCTGCTCGGTCTGTTTCGCGTTGTGTTATTCGCTACGCGTATGTGCGTCTTTATGATGTGGCGTCTTAAGGTTAGAACACACCTCTACGAGCCGATTACACCAACTGTTAAGCTCAGGGTGCGAGGGGGGTGACACGTCAAGGCATGCAAACGACTGAGTGAATTGAGCGACGCGTCGCAGCGATACCCCAAAAGGAAGCTGGCTGCTCGATCACCAGTGTAACATTGGTAACGTTGCCTGCAGCTGTAAAGTTCTTTTAGTTGCAGGCGATCGTGAATAAAAATCATAGCTAGATTTTGACGAAGTAGCCCTAGAAAAAGAGCGCCTCGTAGCCGTTTCGAAATAAGTGTTTTTGAAAAACCTGTGTAGTACAGAGCTTATCATGATAAACTAGTGTGAGCAAGTGTCGTTATGTATTTAAAGTTTGGCTCTTTAAACATTTTCTTGTGGTTGTGTGAAATGCCAGCAATACAAATAATTACCAGGAAGTGCCGGGCATTGTGGGTGCAAAAATACACAGTGGGAAATTACGTTATGCAGGTGAAGTGCCTGGTGTTCAGTAGTGAAGAAATCTGAAAAGAGCTTCATCGGAGAGGATGTCTCGACTGTCCAGATTTGGGGAGCCTGTTATACGTAGTGGCACAGGCAGGGGCCTATTGGTTTACATTCTTTTTCTGGCTGCCCCACCATACTTTTTGTCCAGATTTGGGGCAGCTCTTGTCTGTGCCCTTTTCAGCGTACATTGCAGTGCACAAGTATGTATTGAGTTTTCTAAGATCTGTTTTTTCAACTCAGTGTTGAGATCAGTGTGTTGCAATGTCTGCTTTGGACAAGAACGCTGACGGCATGTATTGGCGTTCCCCTATACAAAATAAGATGTGTGTCTCTTCTCAATAGGTCAACATCAGATAATGCCACTTTCATGCTCAGTATGAAGCAGTGCTTAATTTCAGGGGGTCCTCGGGAAGCCTCAGAACCCCTACCAAGACTAAGAATCTGAGACTCCCCGTACTAGAATGTAGGGAGTGTATGAATCCGAAGCAAGCAACCAATTTTCTTTTTTTGTTAATGGTAGTTAGAACATTTCTTCTGTCATTTCTAAAATTTCGTGGTGATTTTTACAAGAATCATTAACAAGTTTTATTAAAGCCGAGTTGGAAAGAATGCAAAGTTTACAGCACAACACAAAAGGGTGGAAGAAAAAGGGTACGTACGAGTGAGTACAGAGCTGGCCGCTCAGCTCAAAGGCTACACAGCAACAACGAGCACACTGGCATAGCCTCAGCTCAGCCACTTTCTCGCTCTCTCGCTCTAGTTCCCTTCCCACCTGTTCACGAGCCACTAGAGGCCCCTTCAATACTGCCAGGCTTTAAAAAACACCAATATGAAGTAATGGGCTACAGGGCAGCATTTTAAGGTGGTATTACAGCATGAGGACAATGCTTTTTTTTTCTCTAGTACCCAGGTCACATGGCACTCCTCATAGACAATTGTAGCAGGATAACCATGTCATTCTTCTGTAATAATGCCGGTGTCACATGGCACTCTTCCGAGGCTGCTCCAGCAAAGGCGTCTTATTTCACTTGGCCAAAAGAATATCAACAATGTTATATAGTGCAGCTGTGAATGCGCCTAAAAGATGAAACATGAATTGCACTTTACAGCTTCCCTTGTAAGCTTTTTTTCTGCAGCCTCATTGTAGTTGCAATATTTTTACTCCCTCTAGATCTGAGTACAAAATAAGCACCGTCTACTGCAAACTACTTCAGGATCTGTTCTATTATAGCCTGTGCACAAAAAAGCTGAAAGAGCTAAATGAAAAAAGGTGAATCTTCAACATAAAACGTTACCTCAGTTATTATCTTGGTGAGTTTTGATGTTTTTTTTTGCCAATTCACTTGCCTGGTGTTGACGCTGTGCAAGTTCAGTGAATATTCTTGTCTAATGCAGCATTAAAAAAAGTATGTGACCAAAATTAGGTGTTTATAGTCCTTGAAACTAATTTTTTAGGTGTTGCACATTTCACTGCTCTCAATTTGCAGAGGTAGCACTGTTTAGTACTGCTTGCCTTCTTTCAGTTGTTCTCTTTTCATTGATCGGTTGTGCTCTGTTTTTCTGTGTTATTTTGTGTTGTGTCTTCACGTAGTGCATACCATCTTTTCTGTTTGTGCATCCCTTCGCTTCAGTGTTGTATTTTTTTTGTGGCAGGCCTCATGACAGCGGGCAGCTTTCCTTTCATTTTTGTCTTCTAGTACTAGAAAAGATATAGTTTACTCAAAAGACTGAATTCTAAATTGTACAGCATCATTTAGGTGCCCTCTTGCTTTTTACAGATGCCATGAATGGGGATGCCTACTGTTGCCAAGAATCTTACGTTGACACAAATTTGTTTCACAAATGCAGGGCATGCTTTGCTCTCATTTAGAGTTTGTGCATTTGCAGTGCATATTTTGAATATGGTCTCATAGTTGGTGACTTACACAGTGGCCTCATTGGCTGACTTGTATTATTATGAGGTGTTAGAATTTGTTTTTCTCATTGCTGAAGAGCGTTTACGGGACCTTATTATGCCTTCTTCAACAGTAATGTCTTTTTTGTTGCTTAAGATACTGTGGCTCAAATGAGTGAGCACCTGGGGCCAGAATACCAGTATAACTTCGTGCTGTTTCTCAGCTTTCTTTATGATGTGCATAACTGTGCAAGTAGGGAATAATTTGAGGTCTCAGTGGCCCTTTATTTGCTTTAGTTTTTGAGCCTTAATGCCAGATGTCAGATTTTGGAGGATAGTTTGTCACAGCCTTCATTATTGAAGTGGGGTAGCACAAGGTACCAACCATGACAATTGGTCATTGTAACTGAGCACCCCACCTCACTTTATGAGCACACCAAAGCTTCGATCAGAAGGCAACTTTGATAAGCATTGACACCTGATGTAGTCTCTTTACAAGCATAATGTTACGGACCACGTGTAAATTTCCTTAAGCTATTGGGTTCAAATCATGTTTTTGCTTATTCAAACTCGCTGAACTGCACTTTCATTGTACCTTCATGGAATTTGACGCCGGTTTTCTGCTCCTGCAGCAAATCATGTAGGTCAGATGGGAGGTTGTGTTAAGTAATGCAGCATGGAAGTGAAAATCACAATGCACACTTATTACTATTTTTTGGTCCTTGACCAATTTCTGTCACTTAGAGGCAATGACAAAAAAGAAACTAATGTGTGCTGGTGCCGCTAAAAACCTTTTGTGTGAAGAAAAGGCATACTGACTTTGGTCGTGACAATTTGATGATTGTGCAAAATTTTAAAATGACCATTTTACTACTTCTTCATGCACATGTACTCTCTAGTGTCACATAAGGTGTAATGGCGGAACTTCAATCATTTTTCTTTGCACTTGAGATTTGTTTCTATTTATATTTTGTATTTCTTAGCATGAACACCATAGGACATGCACTCTTGTATTGCTTTGTATAAGGAAACAGTGGCGAGTACAGCGTGTGCGGGCTCCTCATTGAAAACTGTTCTGAGGCACTAAGTTGTTTGCCTTGGACTATATCAAAAGCTCATGCACTTCTAGCTCAAAAAATATTAAGTAATATTTCGTTCAATTTTGACTACAAGAAATTTGCTAAGCAGCGTGTTGAGGACATATTAGCTTTACTGCAGGTCAACCGGCATTAGTGCCTTGCTTGACAAGGGTATGGGGAAGAACTGTAATTACAATATTGCTCTTGCTGTCGCTGCGTGTTGATATAAACACTGGCAGTACGCCTAATATTTTATTTTCAGACTTTGTTGCTCCACTTACTAATCTGTGATTTTCAAGGATCAAGTTAATAGTTTTTCAATAATTCTGCAGTTAAAGTTGCAAATTCTTAAAGGGAAACCATGTAGTTGCCTTTTGTACACTGCTATTAGAACTCACCGCTATTGCATGACACCATCAAGACCAAGGTGTATGTTTTGCATTGGTAATGAACGAAAGGATTTCTTACTTTCTTGCTTCAAAAGATGTTAAAGTATACTGCCATTGTGAAGTGTACAAATGCACTTAATATCATATTCCTGGCTGTGAATATGGCGAAGAATTTTTATACGTGTGTTCTTTTTCCTGTAGGTGTATCTGAATTCAAGTTAGAGAAGGCAGTTTACGGCACCAGGAAGGGAATCCCAAAGGAGACAGTATTTCACAAGAGAGCTGCCACTACCAACTAGCCAACAGAAGCAGTTGCACAATGCAGTTCCAGTAGCAAGTGCTCCGGAGGTGACAGTGGAAGGCAAGGAAAAGGTTCTCCACAAGGCTAAGCATAGATGGTTGGGATAATTGGTTCTGTGCAGAGTTATGAGACATTATTCCAGTGCACAAAAATGTGTCCGGTGACCATGGTGTCTATTCTCTTTGTTCGTGTGTTTTTCTGCGCTGGAGTGATGTTTCACAATTCTCTCTCCAAGGCATTGACTGAAGTGAAAAATCGATACACTGAGAGGTAATTGCCAGCTTTAGCTGGCTTTATCTCAGAGGCATATACTCACTCCATCAGTGTATGTGAGAATTACGACTCAGGTTTGTTAGTGGTTTATAATATAAAAGCACCAAACAAAGGATAATGACAAACATATAAGACGTGACCAAATAATTGTAGATATTGTCTTCATGTGAAAGTTCATTTACAGGAGGTTAATTGATGGGTGCAATTAGCTGATGTGAGGATAAAAGCTTAAAGGCCTAGGATCTATGTGCAATATGGCAGTGCATGAGCAGTGAAATTGCCCACAATGAACAACCTTTAATGAATACTTTAGTATCATGCAATGGAGACAGAAGATTGGTGGTTCTTTGGAGTCAATTGCCCTGAAGCTTGGATTTTAACTGCTGGGGCTTGAGTGATGCTGATTCAGTGTAGGCTTTTGTGGGTGCTGTCACATTTGCCATCATCCATGAATCATCTGGTTGTCTCTGCTTAATCACGAAAGTTTTCATATTACAACTTGTAGCCATCACTGAAAATTTTGCACAAAATAAGCTTGAATTGAATGCTAGCCAACCTATTGTTTAGCTGACAGATGCCATGATGGAAGTGACGGTTGGCGTCCATCATGTAGCCCGTAATGACCCCTCTTTTTCCTTCTCTGCTCTCTTGTCGAGCTATTATGCATATAGTTTTGCAAATCATATTCTAACTTGGGCTACTTCAGCTTACATGTAAAAAGTTTTTGGCTACTTATTACTCAAGCATAGGTGTGCTTGAGCTATCTTTTGCTAGTTTTGCTCCATGCATTGTAAAAATAATTTGTGGCATTGATTATGACTATCTTAACCACTTTTTCACATTTAGGAGGGATAGCCCAGTGAGGCTTTGTAGAGATGGCTCGAAGCGGAAGCAATAGTTTGTTTCATACATGTTGGGAGGGATCATGCGAATTTTGTGTTATTTTTATTTTATTTATCATACAGTTAGTCCTGCTGGGACTGTTACAGGAGTGGATTTATAAGCAAGATACAAATTAACAGACAGTAACACAAGGGTCAGCAATAAGGTTTCAAGAAACACGATATTAAAGTATCAGTAAGCGGTCACATCAAGTGTGGCATAGTTGATGGAAGATAGTTCGCAATTCTGGTCGTCAAAGCATGCGTTCAAACACATTAAAAGCAGTACAGGCAATTGGCACAACATTGCAGTCCGTATTAGCAAAGGCCGGCCTTGCATGTATTTGTGTGGCAGTAAACATTGCTACTTTGGAAAAGTTGCCAGTCTGCCATACAATGTCAGCAAAGCTCCAAGTTATTTTGGAGCCCTCCTCTACAGTCGAAGAACAATTTTTACCAGCCGAAAAAGAAGAGGGACAAGAGGAGAACCTACACTGGTTCCTGTGTAGGTTCTCCTCTTGTCTGCCTTTTTAGGCTGGTAAAAATTATTCCTTGACGTGACTTACCAACTGGCCCACCGTTCAGCCTTGCTGCACTACAGTGTCCTGCAGCCGTTATTGCTATCTGCCTTGCTGTGAGAAGCGGCTCTTGCAAGTGATATGCCTTCTTAAAACCAATCAACTGGTTAAGCTTATTTTTAGGAGAGTTTCAAATTGGGCTAGTTGGTAGTTAACATGGTCAAACATAATTGCACTTTTAGACTGACATGGGAGAACACAGGGACGGCACAAGCTCTGGTGCACAAACTATCATCTGAGGTTTAGTGTGGTGTGAGCACATATATAAGCTTAACATGTCAAAACATGAAAAACACATTTGAATCAGCAACTTTGCTATCGTATCGTCAAGCATCAGAAAGGTTTTGTCCCAGGAGATCGGTTTATGTTTGGTATCTCTTGTCCAAGAATTGCTTTTCCTGTTTGGTAAGCAAAACTGAAGGGTCACTAACACACGTCCCTTCTTTTCCTGATTCCAAGCATTAGGCTTCCCACAGCTCCCTGGTTGTCTTATCTCTGGATTTGAACAGAACTGTGGTCGGTTGGAAGTGGGGTTTGCAGCTGTCGCATCTGGCGCAATGTGCCGCCAGATTTTCAGGTGACTTAATTTGCCGGCAGTTGCGGTTATGCTCTCTGAATCTTTCATTTAAACATCTGCCCATCTGGCCCATGTATGCACAGCCGCAAGATAGCGGTATTTTGTAAACCACTCCTTCACAGCACTCGACGAACCTGTTTGTGTACCTGACGCCACAAGACTTCTCTTCTCCAGGACTGATTTCTTCATTTACCTTCGCACACATTCCTTTCAGTTTTCTTGGCGCAGAAAAAACTACTTGCACTTCATGCCTTTCGGCGAATTTTTCCCTACCGTAGATTCAAGCACTTTCTCACAATTTCAAAAAGTTGCTGGAAGGCATGAAGTGCAAGTAGTTGTTTCGCACCAAGATAACTAAAAGGAATATGTGCGAATGTAAATGAAGAAGCCAGTCCTGGAGAAGAGAAGTCTTGTGGCGTCAGGCACACAAACAGGTTCGTTGATTGCTGTGAAGGAGTGGTTTATAGGATACTGCTATCTTGCGTCCGAGCATATGTGGGCCAGACGGGCAGATGTTTAATGAAAGACTAAGGGAGCATAACCGCACCTTCCCACAGATTAAGTCACCTGGAAATCTGGCGGCACATTGCGCCAGATGCTATAGCTGCGAACCCCACTTGCAACAGACTACAGTTCTCAAATCCAGATATAAGGCAACCAGGGGCAATCAGGAAAAGAAGGGACGTGTGTTAGTGACCCTTCAGTTTTGCTTACCAATCAGGAAAAGCAATTCTTGGACAAGAGATACCAAACATTACCCGATCTGCTGAGACAAAGTCTTTCTGATGCTTGACGATACGTTAGCAAATGTGCTAGTTAAAATGCATTTTTTATGTTTTGACATGTTAAGCTTATATATGTGCGCACGCCACAATAAACCTCAGTTGATAGTTTGCACACCATTGTTTGTGTCATCCCTGCGTTCTCCCACGTCAGTCTAAAAGCGCAATTATGATATTCACTTAACTCGGAATCAACTAGGACATTTTTTGTAACTGGAACCCTAGCGCGTGGATGCGCCATAGTGGATAGTGCTCAGTACCCAGAATCTACTGTGGGTTTTGTATGTGTGCAAATGTCTGCAGGTACCATGCAGTGAACGGCACCAGACGCTCAGGATGTGTATAGCAAGATAATACCTAAACAAAACTGATCTGTGCTCAGGCAGCTTGGGTTTCAACACATTCAGAAAGAAAATAATCTGGCAGCTTTTTTGCACATCTGTTGCGTTTTTACAAGTGCCAGGGTTCAGAGCATCTAGTTTAATTTTCATCGAAATTTAGTGGGAGAAAAGTTTCCTTCAAATCGTTAACATTCCAGCCTTGTCGTTTTGTATGTGGCATTGAGCTTAAAATAAATTTCAACAGTCTGCTTTTTATGCTTTTCTGCCAAAATAGGAAAACATGAAGAGGAATGGTCTTCTAAATAGATGCAGCCAGCCATTAATTTACTGTTCTCCACCCTGTGGGCATAAAAAGTCTCAATACATGGATTTTGTCACCCTGAATTGCACTCGCATCAATCTTTTGTTTCTACTGGAACTGCAGCTTATCTCATTTTGTGCCTGTCTTTATGGGCATCTTCTAATCATTTCTCTAATGCCTTAATCCTTCTTAATTTTTGGTTTTCTGCAGCAGTGAAATTTCCATGGTAATTTATTTCTCTAGGTTACGAAGTATTAGAATCTCTGAGTCTGGTAATGAATGAAATTACCCGAGATGCTAGAGTGCTGTTCATTGTCTAAGAAAGCTTGATTTTGTATTAGAATGAATGTCATGCTCAATATCAGATGTAATACTAAATATTTGGTAGTAATTCAGATTATGAAGCGAGCGTACCCAGCTGTGGTGTAAATATGCGCAATTGGCTATGAACGCAAAAACAACGCAATAATTCACACTTTCATTCACACAGCATGATGACGAACAAGGGCAAGGGGGACGCACCACAAAGCGTTTTTTGGCGTCTTTCCGTGTATGCATTGTCACACTGTGCGAATAAAACTATGAAATATTAGCTCATCCAGCAACTGATTTCAAGCAACTTAATGCAAGTGGGGTGCTTTATGTGAGTAGCATTGATTTACTATAAAGCAGAAGACTCACTTGGTTTACTGCAGAGCCATTACGAGTCGTATTGAATGTGTAGTACATGCTTGCACCACTGAGCTAAATTTAATGGCAACATTTGCTAGTTGCCTTTGTGCTGTGATTAGTATAGTGTACTTCACACAAATTTGCGATTTTGTTCTGTTGTTCTTCAGGTATTGGGCTACATAGCTGGAGTCAAGCTGCTGTCAGGGAAATACAAGATTTTTTTGACTTTCTCAGAAAAGATGCATGCTACGATGCAAGGGGCCTCTAGCTTGACTGTACTGCCAATTTTGTTTACCAATAAAGCTAAGGATGCTTTTGAGCAAATGTGAGCACATTTTCTTTCTATACATGCTTGTTCTTCATCTTCGGCAGGAACACAATTGATGTGGTTATGTGCATGCTCCCAACGCAAATCGTAAAAAATTATGACGCTGCGAGTGTGTGCCAAACTATGCCTAACTGTGTGCAGGTGCCACTGATAAAATGCTCATGCCGTCAACACCGGCACAGCAAGATCGGTGGATGTTAGTGCACCTGTCTCGACATCAGGAGTGCTTGTAGTGTTATACCATTTGGCGTGCGCTCACAGGGATCTCTGGTTTTTGCTCACGATAGTATGTCCAAACTCATAGCATCTCTATAAAGACATTGTACAGTACACCAACCACACCAAATCGAATGGTACACTGACCACACCAGGAAACACCAAACGAAACCCCACCAGAACCGGTATCATGACCGGGTCACAGCACAGAACACCAGACCGGAACACACTAAAACACAACACACTACACCACATCAGTACCCCTCTCTGAAAAACTGGTCTGGTCAGAACACCAGACACGGTCACACCAGAAAACAGTACACCGGATCACACCAGAACCCGTGTCTGAAAATCCGGTCAGGTGTAAACACCAGAAACGGGCTGGTGTTTTTTTCAACTGGGCACGGATGCAATAAAGTGGGTTCGAGAGCCAAGCTGCATTCTAAAAGCCCCTACCTCAATGTCATCCGTGCAAACGCTTAGAGAAACATGTGGAATTTCCGTTCTTACGTAAAGCGCAGCACTTCGTCAGGAAATGACTTTATGCTGCAGATTTTAAGGGCGACATATCCTGTCAAACATCTCCCGCTTGGCAGGCCAGCTTCTGACAGGGCCAATACTGGAACACAATTCTCAAAAAAGTTTTCGTTCAGCTAACCGACTTAAAATCCCAGCGCAGTTCCAGTGCAATATAAACGGCACTTTTCGGTGCATATGAGATCCGCGAGGTTTAACCCCATCCATATAAAATCTCAAGGAAGTTCGCTGCGAAGGTGGTAATTAGGGACTCAAAAGAACACACCAGCTGTAGGAAGCTCTTCAGGTTACCAGGTGCCATCGCTGGAATATGTGAACGCAGGGCCCCAAACAAAACAAGAAGAAGGCTTGATTTTTGAGGAACTTATTTTGCGCAACGCGCTCACAACATCGACAAAAGATGTGGACGGGGACACACTCTTGGCCGCAGTAGCTTTTTTTCTCACTTGTGCATATGAGGGTCCCCCTTGCCGTGTAGTCTGGCTGTGATCCGGCCGCTCAGGAACATGGACACTTTTTGCTGGAGGTCGAAAAGCCGACTCGCGCGCACTGGGTCTTGGCGTCTTGCTGGACTCAGGTATCTTAGGGACATTGTTGGGTAACGCAACAACAGGGACATTGTTGGGTAACGCAGCAACATCAGTCTCTAACACTGGGAACACGCCAAATTCTGGGACATGCGTCTCAGTAGGTGGGGTTTTGGGACCAGCAATAAAAGATATCCGACGGTGCAGAGCGCTCACACGGAAGGGGCAGCCTGCGAAACTTGCAGGATGATCAACGTCGCAATTGGCGCAGGCCAAATCGGCCTTGCAGGTTTTAAAGTCGTGGTCGCCTCCGCACCGGTTACAGCGTCGATCCTTTGTGCAAACTTTGGCCACGTGCCCGAACCATTGGCATCTAAAACACCGTGGAGGAGCTTCAGTGAAATCTTCAACTGCATGTTGTGTCAATCCCAGATAAATTTTTCGGGGCGCTCTGAGTTGGGAGCGATTGTCAACAGGATAGAGTTGGTATGTTTTGCAGCCTATACTTTTCCTGGAGACTCCACACGACGCACAAGTAGTTTCACGTGCAATACACCTTGTGGTTTCAGATAATCAAGTAGGTCGTGTTCTGAATACCACTTTGGTACACCCTTAATAAGACAGGTGTTCTTCATGCAGGAATGGGGCAACCGCGCATTAACTTTGATGCCAAAAATCTGAGAGCTCTGCAGGAGCTTGTCAAACTGCTCTTCCGTCGAGACATGCAGCTGAATAGCCCCGTGCATGGTGAACCGGCTTCGAATAGGAACTGATCCCAACAGTGATTGAATGGCCACGAAAAGTGAGATGGCATTCTTCGCTCTTAAATCAACCCCTTGTTCGGTGGGCTCAACCACTACCGGGATCCCACCAACTTGAAGCCCTCGTCCACGTCAGCCATATCGGCCACTGACTCGTCACCGTCCACGATCGTTGACTCAGCCCCACTAAGCGACGAGGTCTCACTGGACGGGTGGCCGTGTCCATGTACTGGTCGCTCCACAACCTGGGAAGCCATGGCCGCCTCTTCCGAGCAAGCCTCCATTGATTGGCGTGGTCCCTTTAGGCTTGCCGGTGACGGAGCAGCCGTACTTTTCCCATAGAGACAGTACCGCTTTGAAGATGCTGCCGTCCTCGAATATTCAAATAAAACTAGGTAAATTAGAGAAAATTAGGTAAATAAACAAAGCAGAGGCGACAGGAGATCGAAGAACGTCTTGTCTGGCGATTACATGCAACCACTAACAATGATACTGCCAATAACAACGCGTGTGCCTTGCATTTAAGAATGGATTGCAAGGAAGTCACGCTATTGGCCAATGCCCTCATAGCGGCATCTCGCGGAAGGTTCTATGGGGAAAAGCAACTCGCACGAACGAGCCAGCAAGTATAGGCTTGCACCCAAGCTAGGGAGCAAGCTTTATCTCGAACCAGGCGAAACATCGCTAGATGGCGCAGGAATCCAGTCTGACATGATCCGGCCGTCGGAGCCACAGAATGGCAGTGACAATCGGCACGAGCTTTCCCTTGGCCTGGTGCTCGCTTTTCTCAGAGTGACATGCTTGGCGAATGATTCTTGGACCCCCCTTGTGCATAAAAACTTGCTGGCTGGTTAGCACTGGTAAGCAAGAAACATATTGCGAAACAACAGCATTTCACATGCGGACACCACAGCACGTACCTGAACGCGCGACAGGGTTCCACTGACCCAGGTTGACGCTCAAGCGCATCTGAAACTTTATCACCGTGAATGCCAATTTACCCAAAGTACACTGGTGGCATACGCTGCTGTGTCATCATTCTGCAGCAATGTTGGTAACGCCAACCTGGGTTGTTCTAGTTCTGCATTTCTGCCACAACACTCTACAACGACGCAGGCAGTGCACATGTCACTGTCACTGCCGTCACATAGGTCAAAGCGAAAATATTAGTTTCATAGCAATATTAGTGGAAGAAGCAGATGGTGCGCAATGCATATTGAGAGATGTGTGGCAGTTTAACACGACGCGTGTTTGGCTGAGGTGAAAGCCTGTACTCCATTTATTACATCAGGTGCATTGCTGTGAAAGGCACGGAAGTAGTTCGCACGGGAAAATAAAGAGGGGCATGTTACTCCGCTCTTGTTCGGTGGCCGGTTGGTCTAAGCACGAGCCAGCGACAGCGTGTTGTCTATAATACCACTGCATTTAATCAAGATCATGCCAAATGTGCCGTGTGGTAAGCCTACAGTTAAAGCATATGCTATGTTTCGCTCACCACTAATAACGCACAACTTTTTGGTCGTGGATGCAGGCATCGCGAAGAAGAGCGCTAGCTTTTGGTGTCTTCGGCTGAGCCACACTGGCTCCGCGCTGGTGCTCAGGAAGGGACGTCAAATACTACACGAGTTGCTCTTCTTCACGGTGCAAGCAGAACGTGCTGCGGTGTGCAGCGTGTTTCACCTCTAGCGCCTTCTGCGAAGCGCGCGCGGAATTTGAGTTCAGCAGACGACAGTTCAGCGAAAGTCATCGCCTGTGAGAAGTGTTGCTGGTGCCGCTGCGCAATGAATTCAGTTCAGCTATATGTCGACGGGAAATATTTTAAATGTGAGCTTAAAAACGAAGAACTCGAAACTCTTCAAGCACGTAAGAAAAAAAAAATCTCCTCTCTTTGAATGTTACGGGATGGGGAATGAAATGAACTTTGACTGCAAGAAGCCAGCCTGGCTTTTCATAGGTTGCTAATTTTTGCGCGTGTTTTTCTGTCATTGAATATTAGATCCTTCTAAAGTGCAAGAGTTTATAGCAACGCTTCAAGACGGCCAAGAGACATTCACAGCTGATGACTTGGCAGGTAAGACGTCTGATTAAAGCTGGCGCATTTATTACATGATTAAACTGGAGCGTCAAAAATGGCACATCGAGTTACAGGAGTTGTGAAAGTGTTTAAAACTGACTGAAAGTCACAACGACATCAATGAACGAATTTCAGAGAACAGGGAAAAAATTTTACTTGCAGGTATGGCAACTCGAATCGTAACCTGATTCCGCCTTGCCCCAGAGTCTGCTGTATGCCTGTAAAGCAGACTACTGAAACCATTCGTGGAGAGCGCGACGTAACAGCGACACGCCGTGAAGGCCGGTGTACTTCTCTAATATGGTTCTGCCACGCATGTTCTTCTGTCTTCTCTCAGTGTTAGCAGCCGCGCAATCGATGTTAATTAAAATACCTGATCTTCAATGAAGACATCGTTTTCTGAAATGACTTGAAATGGGCGTCACCTAACGCGTATTCGGAGGGCGGATTCATAAGGGGCAATAGATGGCGGGGGCGGTTAGGAAATAGTATAATCTGTTCAATTGCATGCCATCAAATTTTTAGGTCCAAAGATAAAAATGGTGAGGGAAACGGTTTGCCCATGCATCGCAAATCCCCGACCCGTTGTGCGCCCCTGCATTGCAGAACGCATGCATTATAAATGAGGTTCGGCAATTAAATTAAACATAAAATAAATTTTTTTCAATTCTCTTTTGTACATTCATTGCAACCCTTTTATTCATTGTTTTGGCAGCGTTCAACTCACGTGGTGTATTATTCATGTAGCCAATCAAATGACAAACACACCGACACGCACGCACACACGCAGGCACACACACAGAGCTCGTTTTGGGTTCAGTTTATTAAAAACGCCATTTAAATGAATATAACCACAGCGAATATGGAAGGAACAAAAATATACTAATCTTATATGCAAAAAAAATGAGTGAGACCCATTGCAACATATATGCGCTTTTAAAAAGAACATACTCTGTGCTATACAATGCAATACCATATACAATTATAGTATACAGTATGTCATATCTGTTACAGAAGGAGAGCCTTCCGGCAAAGAATTTGTCTCCGTGTGGGACGACAAAGCAACACGCCTACTTCTTAAAAAAGTTGCCCTTTACATGCCCGACGTGGGCCTCTTGAAGAAATTCACGGACAAAAAAAGCATGCGGGCTGCGATCGCGGCAGAAGTGGAAACAGTGGCAAGAAAGAAAAGAACCGCGTTGCAGTGTGAAAACTGCTTTAAGACGGTGAAGAATTACGCGGTGGCTACGGTAGACTGCAGTGTATGCCCCTAGATACAGCGAGGTGCGAGGCACGTTTAGCGCATGACACCGGCACGGAGTACAAGTCAGGCCGGCACATCAGACAACGGCGCGGCTAGTGTAGCAGCACCACGTACTGACGCTGACACTGCGGGCGGGCACTGCGCCTCCAGCCGCGAAGAAAGCAATGTCCACTCTCGGCGAGGTTCTTTGGTATATACACAAGGACAAGGAGGAGGCCAGGGAGAGAAGACACAAAGAAAAGATGGAGCCTCCTCTCAAAGATGTATGACTTTTCCAGTTGGTGTATTGAGCTGCGATGTGTTTTTGTGTTCGATTTTTCTCTTTGATAAATGAAATAAAAGCCTTCCATACGTTGCACTTATGTCCTTGTCTTCAAGAAAAAGATTGCGTCAAAGCGCGTCTTTTCATTTCGCCAAATTGCCTCAGCAGTCTCTCTGTCGGGGTCTCATCTCGTTGCGTTTTGTCGGTGGTGCTGTGGTTGTCTGTCAACTGTACTTCTTCATGGTTCTCATCTCCGTTCATTATGCAAATATTTTGTAGCACACAGCAGGCGATAATGAATTTTGTGGCCGTCTCCATGCCGTGAAACTCGAGGTGCAGCAACTGCCGAAATCTGCATTTCAGAACACCGAAAATGTTCTCGATCCGTGCTCGTGTTTGGCTCAATTTGAAGTTGAATCTCCTTTCTAGTGAAGTCATGTGTCCATGGTCGCGGAACGGCGTCATTATATACTCGCGAGAGGGTACGCTACATCTCCGAGAGCATGGAAGCGCCCCGCTTCACATCCTGCAGGCAACTTCTTGCTCAAGAAAGAGTAACTGTATACGTTGTCGTCGTGGAATATTCTCGTGGGACCACAAAACACGTCTGTAAACATTATTCTCTCGTTGCAAACTCCTTGGAGGGCTTAGGTAGGCATGTCATGCCTGTCGACATAACTGGCCTTGATTCTGTTGACTGGATACCATGTAGGAATGTGGGTGCCGTCAATAACTGCAAACACGAACTGCAAATCCAGCTTTCTAAAAAAAAAAACGGAACAGGCACCGCTATATCACATTGCGCTGACGATTATGAGGCGCGCGAGGATCGATGAAAGCACGCTGGGTAAATCTATACAGCGCGGTCCCAATCTTCGTTTAGAAAGACGCATGCGTAAATCCATCCCTACCACTTCATCGTGCTCGCAGTTGCTTTACCATTCATTTGGTCTCGTACATGCGAAGGCATGACCTATACTTGCAGATAAAACATAACCACGAACACGAACTTATAAATAGTGAAAGTTAGAATATAAATAATCATCTTTTCAATTATCAACTAACATAAGCACGCCATTCGAAAATTGGAAATGTACCTGTATTAGCGGAATAATTATACCGAAAAAAAACACATATTTCCTAAACGTTCTGTAGGAAAGCAAACTTGCCGCTTTGAAGTCAGAGCTCGTCTGGAGTTTCTCTGCCTCTGTTCCGGGCATCCTTGTGTACATTGGATCAACATCCTCCAAAAAGTCCGCAACTCTGTCCACCACACTATGCAGTGTGCTCTCTCCCATTCCAAACAGCTGTGCTACTGATCTAAAGGTGGCTTTGTTACCACCATGCCTGCAAAAACGAGTCAAGCTTTCGAGTAACTGGGAACGCCTGTGAACATACCTGTGGATAGGAATTGTGCAAACGCATATATGTATTGCGCTTTGAGCGATAATTTATTACGCGGTTATTTACCACAGAAAGGACAAAACGTGTTCTCCGGCTGTTTTTTCAAGTGTTCCGCCATGCCAATAATTTTTTGGAAACCAGCTTAAGTCTTCAAATTGCGTCGCCAACAAATTGCAAGTCGATCTCGTCAGGCGAAAATTCCTCCGGAACTGAAAATACACACATGAAAGAAATGAAAATGACCGAAAAGACCAAACAGCGGGACACAACAGATAGACGCAACTAACTGTCGTTATTAAACGCAGCTCTTTATCTCTGTATTGCGGCACTGCGCTGGTCACGAAGTCCTCTACTTTCGGCCCCTGGTACAGGCGACCATGCTAATGAATAGCGGCGACTAGCTCATCTTCACTTTCCGTTGAACAACTGGAGTCCAACAATGCAAGATGATAGCGAGCGCTACATTTCTTGTCCTTTTGCTCTGTCTGCTGTATTTGGAATGCGGTAGTGAAGCTGCAGGAGACGTCCGCCGAGTCGTCTGCTGCCGGCTCTTCCGGCGCCTGCTAGCGCGCGCTGCACGACGAGATTGCACCGCGCTCCACCGTCAGTCTCCACAGTGGCGCGGTGGCGCGCACTCGTGTTGTGCTCGTCCCAGCCGAACATACGGCACCGCACGAATGGAAGCCATCCAAACTTGCGGCACCGCTCGACTGCGCAGAAAACGCCACGAGTGCTGTCAGCCGAAGACACCATTTGACAGCGTTTGACATGATGTCTGAAACGGAGTATAGTGCTCTCACGCAGCGGCCTGCTAAGATTGTGTGTTCGCGACGCCCAATCGTGGAAAATAAATTCATTTCTTTTTTAACTTAGTGCATTCTTGTTGCTAGGCACCGGCACAAGGTCCAAAGATGAGGAGATTCTTGGTCAGTATTGGTGAGCATATGAGTGCTTTCGCACTAAAAATTAGCTTGTGCGGTGGCACTCATAGGCAAGAGCTGTCCTTGTGCCATAACCATTCAGCATTATTACCACCTTGTGTTCGCCTCAGGGGAACAGATGAATTGCAAATGTATCCAGCCACTGAAGCACGATGGAACCAACCGAGTCGAATAAGAACATTTCTTTCGTCTCAAAAAGTGCCTCCCGCTGTAAACATTTACGTGTGCTATCATTACAAATATCACTCACTCATTCGGCTGTCCAGGATGTCCTGCAACCTGTTGTTGCGTTGTCGCTCCTCCTGCCAACGGTTTTGAGGCGGTCTAGCTTCTTCTCAAGGGCGCTAATCCTTTGCTCTGAATCTTGCCGCAGTCTCTTAGGCACAAGCTTACAGTCATCATCACTCTCCGTGTCAGCCTCATAATACTGGGCTTTGGGCTTCTTTTTTTCATTTTCTTGGCCATCACTGCCTTTCTATGCAGCTGACATTTTTGTTTTTTTTTCCTTTAGGCCTACATAATGAGTAGCCAAAAGAAGATGAAGGAAAAAATATGCGCAGTATCTAAATACCATACCAAAAGCATGCTGCACCTTTCATATTAGAAAAATGAATTCCCATCCTTGGAGAGTGTTGTGTGCCCTTGAGAGCTGTTGTCATCAAAAACATCATTTGGGACAGCCTTATGGCGCTTAGCCATTCTTATTACAAGGCGAGCTTTGGTCACTGTGAAACAGAAAAGTGTAGGTATTTCAGGGCACCTGGGAAGGAGCACAATGGTGCAAGGTTAGGCTAGAGCAGGCTGAAGGTGCCACTTGGTTTGCTGTGTCCTCTGGCCATGTTTAATGGCATGCCAGCACACTCACTCTCCACAGAGTCACCTTGTATAAACCGTAATCGCTACAGACATAACAAAGGCATATGATTACATCCTTCACTCTGCCATTCTTGCCTCCCTTCAAACTCTTGGTCTCCCTCACTGGTTCCTCCTCTCCATTCACGCCTTTTTAGCAAATCGAACCTTCAGCGTGCGTGTCCACGGAAAGCCCTTTGGTAATTTCACTTCCAATAGAGGAGTGCCGCAGGGCTCCGTTCTCGCCCCCACATTATTTAATGTGGCTTTAATTCCTCTTGTTCGAGCCCTAGAGACCATCCCTTCTATCCGCGTGCTTGCATATGCCGATGATATCACCTTGTGGTGCTGTTATCCAGATGCGTCTATTCATCAGTCGGTCCTTCAACACGCGCTGGATGTATTGACATCTCGCCTCCCACCTCCGGGTCTAACACTCTGTCCTACTAAATCATGTTTCATTCGAATTGGAAATAAAGCCGCCTTACGGAAAGCTCCCCCTTTAAATTTTACGGTACACAATTTTCTGATTCCTCAGGTAGAAACTGTTCGTATCCTTGGTCTTCTCCTCCATACATCTGGGACTGGCACCCCGTGGCTGACAGCCACCCGTAAATCGGCTCACGCTACTCTAGGTCTGATTCGTCGCATAGCTATGTGCTCTGGTGGCGCACGTGCTCATACGGCCCGCCAGCTTGTGCGCTCTATCCTTCAGCCACGGATAGTATATCAGGCTCAATTTCAACGTCTCACCCGCAGACAGTGGGATTCCCTTGAAGCTATCAATCGTGAGGCTATTCGCGTCATAACATATATGCCTCGTTTAACACCCATACCTGTGCTACAGGAGTTCGCCCAACTTAATACACTCAGTGAAATCATCGACCAACGGGTGGCAAATAGAGCTCGAAAACAGTCTCTCAAACTTCATCGCTTAAAGACACTTCCACCGTGGTCCTATTGCCAGCTCACTGACAATTGCCCCATTGTTTCCCCGTCGGTATCAGCAGCGTATCTGCCTGAAGGGTGCATATTATACACGGATGCATCTCATTCTGCAGAGAGGGGAGTTACTGCTGTGTATAGTCCATCTCATCCGCATCTCAACTCTCGCGCGACGTATACTGCGGATGCCTGCACTCCCCTGGCATTGAAACTTCAAGCTATTTACAATGCCATTGCTTCCCTTCCGCTCGTTCCAACATTCAATACAGTTCACATTTACACCGACTCCCGCGCCGCCCTTAAACAGCTTAAGACTGTTCGACGAACGTTCCAGATTTCACAATCTATTCATGTGCTCTGCGCAAAGTATCCATGGCCTGTGCGCATACACTGGATTCGCGGCCATGCCGAGGATCCACATAACATTCAAGCGGATGCTATGACTCATCTTCATACATTAGACGATCCGCCACCTTCCCCTCTTCCCCCAGATCCGTTCCTGTCCCACGTTTCCGATTCCGAAGTTCTGCGCCAGCGAACACGCGCTCTAATTCCTCCGTGTTCGCACCCTCTCCCCCGTAGTCTTACTCGGCAGGAGGAGGAATCCGTGCGCCGGATACGGGCAGGGGCGGCTCTGACACCTTCTGTCCGTCATCGGTAGCGTGCCAAAGATCTGCCACTACATGACAGGTGCCCTCACTGTGGCGCTGCACCGGACATATGTGATGTGCGGCACTTGTTGTGGACGTGCCCAGCGACGGATGCTATCAGAAAACGGCTCCTCAGGGAAGTGGACCTTCGGTGGAACCGCGAAAGTGACTTCGTGAAGTGGACAATGGACAACCGTTTCATTAACAACCTCTGCGACTACCTCAGCGCAACGGTTCTTCACTCCTTCTTTTAACTTTCAATCCCGTGCATTCCTTCCCCCCCTTTCCTTTTTTCAACTTATGCCTCATGGCACACTTCTCGAATAAAAAAAAAGTGTAGGTATTTCTTTTTTCTTCCACGGTAAAGGAAGAAGAGTACACGGCAATAAATACTACACACAAGTAAACAGGGAAGACTTCACGAGGGAAGCAAAAATAAAGATCCCCATCTTCCTCCCTACTTTCTTATGTGGTAAAAGTATTCTTAAGTCCTTTTCACAAGCAGGCCAAAATGCTCCAGATTTCTGCCGCTACAGCGTAAAAACCTGTTTCAAGTGGTTACTGCTGTTCAAGAGGCCACAGCAACGAAGTTCCAACAAGTTGAAAATTTTTCACCACACCGCTCAATCGGTTGTATGTGAATTAACTTTATGCAATCCCCGGTTCAGGCGGTCCCGGCCATTGAGGTTATGGCCAGAGTTATTATATTGCTCATTTCCTTAGTTTTTTCCCTCTTCTCGACAAAAATTTTCCTTTTTTCTCACAAAATATTTCTTCCAAATTAAGAATGTTGGGGTAAGTAGCAGAAAAGAATACACAAAAATAAATGCAAAGCCCATAAACAACTAAGTGCCCCTCTGAGTCCACATGCCTAACTCTAAGAACTAAACCAGAAGCGTAGGAACTACCATTATTTCCAGCGAGAGCTTTACCTTATTGTTGTGCTTATGATATTCGTGGCAAGGTTTATTAAGGAGAGTGTTTCAACTGTAAATATAAAAGGGTCCCCGAAACAAAATTTCAATGCATTGATTTGCCTGTTGGTTGCATGGAGTGAGTTATTGTGATGCTATTAGCATCGGTCGTACCGCGTATACTGCGGTTTTTACTATTTTAATTAGCTTTGACGGTGTCATCATACAGTGGAGGTTTTTAGCAGTGGATATGACATCACTTAGTGGGAGCGCGATGATTGGACGAAGAGCAAATAATCTGCAAAATGTGTTAATAACTAGAGATGTGGTTGTCGTTTTTGTGTTTTTTATTACATTAATGAAACCAACTTGTTTGCCCCAGATAAAAGCACACTAAAGCAAGTAAAAGAAAAATACACCACCAGAGGCTCTGGCTGCTTTTGGACTCGAAGGACTTTGCGCCTCTCTGTAAACATCCTACGACCCAGCACTCAACACTTAAGGCTACTCTCTGTATCTGAGAGCTGCTTTGCGGAATCGATCCGATCGAGCCATTGCACTCTGTAAGCGTTCGTTTCGGTCCCTAAGAAGGACTCGTTCGTTTCACGTTTAGCAGGCAGTGCACGTCAGCTTGTGGACGATCACCGGGCGGCTGCGCCCGATAGCGCCAAATTCCCGTCAACAGCCCGCGCTCCTTGCTCGCCGTGACCAACCAGCGCGCTAAACCGACGGGAAATGGTTGGCGGTAAGCAGTAGGGGTAAGCGCTATGCTAAATGTGTCTGATATTTTGCTCAGGCTGTCACACCGTCGCAGTATCTCGCGCTCGAGTTCGGATCCATAAGGGAACGTCACTGAGCAGTGTTCTCTTCCGCGCCGTCGACGTGATGATGAAGCATCGCTGGGACAGCTGGGCGTTCCCATGGTTACTGTAACCATCCAAACGACGCTGCCAGCCTTGGCATGAACGAGTTACAGAGAACAGGAAACCATGGAGTGCAAACTTCCGCCACGTGCTCAGATAGCTTGTATTGATTCGTCGCAGTGAGTGTCGTCACTGGGAGAGTGAAATGGGAATTCGAAGCTGCGCGAAAACCGAGTTGAGGGAAGCATTTTGTTTGCTAGTATTTTGAAATTTTTTTCATTGAATAACTTCTGATCCTATCCATCGATTCTGGTAATTTTTTAGTCAGCATCTGTGTGACTTAAAGAGTCAATCTGAAATGTAATTGGCTTCCGTTCAAGCGGTGTTTCGCAGCCCCTTTAATATTACAGAAGAAATGAACATGATGAGTACATTGTATTTGGACATTTTTTGCGGTTCAAAATTTTTTTTTAAACTAGACAAAATATAACCGTTTTCAAAAATATGCAAAAGGCACAAAAGAAGCGCGCTGGAGATATTTCTAAAAATTACATCTCTGGGACTTTCACACGGGCTCTCCCAATGATCCTATGATTCATGCAAATGTATAAATTATACTCAACTTATAGCCCCGTCTTTGGGGTTTTTACGGTTTGCGACCTGTGCACAACAGCCACAACAGTGATGACATGTGTGCACATCAGATTTCTTTTCTAAACTTACACACCAGAAAAGACAGTGAAGGTTTGTTAACTTTGGCGTTCATATGTATGCATATTTTAAATGTACTTTTTCACATTGGTTCGCTCAAGGTACACAGGCAATGTCAACGAAGTCCCTGCTTTGTGAGATTAGAAATTGCATCTCATCGAGGCACACGGAAATCAATGCAAACTCTTACCTAACAAAATACAATGGCGTATACTGGGTGTTTCACCTAATGTGTTCTGAATGTATAAGAATAGTCTTTTTTCACTTGAAAGAGTGATTTTGTCATATCGTTATTGTCAGCAGTGTATAGCGTCAGAATAAAGCTAAGACTAGCCGACTATTACGCTGATTAACTAAGATGAAATAGTCAACGTTTAACTATTGCTGTTAGGCTTCCTATTCTGAAAGCGCATGTATTTTGGTGCGATGTGCCCAAAATTTGTTGGACGACAGCGCCTGGGGTAACTGCATGTTCGAAAGTCTCAACTGATATTGATATTATGTACAGTGGGCTGTACACCTGCCTATAAATATGGAGGCTAACGGTAGCAGTTAAAAGGTTACCTACTGATTCAGCCCAGTATTTAGCACGTTTAAGCTGAATTCTGATTAATTACAGCGCTGACAATAATGGCGTGATCAAAATATTCGCTCTGCTCATTCAGAAAGCCTATTTAAACAAAAAATATAAGGACATCTTAGGTGAAACATCAGTCCTTTAGAGCACAGATATTCCAGGTACTATACCACAGCTAATGCTGTAAAACCAGGTTCAGCGACCGGCTGCTCAAAAATATATCTTGCGCAGCCTAGATTTTCAAAGAGAGCAGTATCCGAAATAACAATTTTATCGTGAGCGCAAAAATGTGGCACATTTCCATGTGGGGTTTTCCTGCTGCCGTTCTTATTCCTTCTGCCGCCAGCATTATCGCCGGCACAAGGGGTCATGTCATGATTACCTTCCGCTGAAGGCTTGGCAGTACTGTCATCCGTCGCCGCGGACCCAATTTCTGTGGGAATTGCTGCGAACGCAGAGGTTGGAGACGACAGTAGTGTCGACCCTCGAGCGGAAGGTGTTCACGACATGCCTACTTGTAACGTCAAAGAAGCCGAGAAAGAAGAACCCCATGCATCCTCGACGAGCAGTATGGACGAGGGTAGTGGTGATTCTTCAGCGGAAGCTATTCCCGGCGTGCCGCCATATTCCAGCGAAAATGGAAATAAACCTTGTGGACCTGGCCCAACGTTAAATGTGCACCAGGCACTGAGTGAAGCTTGGCAAGGGTATGGACCGCCACTCTTCCTGGCTTCTCTACCACAAAAGCAGCGGCGGTCGTCATGATCGTGGCGTTCATCATCGCCCACGGTCTCCCATGGGACACCGTTGACGACCTGTCGCGCCTCATCGACGCATTGTTCGACGTTAAGAGAGAGAGGGTTTATTGATAAGAAAGGCAGAGAGGTTGGCCTGAAAAATAAATATCTGGCCTGCTACTCTGCTGTGGGGGACTGAAAGAGGAGATAAAAGAAGGTCACGATGGGGGACGATAATGATGGGAGGAGGCAGACGAAAAACTGCTTTAAAAAAACAAAAAAAAACAAGGTACACTTTCTGACATCACAAACGCGAGACAAGGTCCGTGTCGCTCAAAAAGCGTGAGAGCGCTCGCGTTGCCTTTGCAGTTCTAAAACTATCTGGCCAAGCGCCGAGGATCAAATCCTCAGAGAGGAGCGATTTGTCCATAGGCTTCAGAGCAGATGCGAGTATCAGTCTTTCACGTGCATACGCTGGACACGCCACTAAAACATGTTCTATAGTCTCTAGCACGCCACATGTGGTACATTCCGGGCAGTCCGCTTGTCCTTTTAAGTGCAAGTATTTGCACGTGAATGCCACATTTAAACGTAGTCTACGGATAACGCATGCAATAGGGCGAGGTATTCCGCGAGGAACTGAAAAGGTCATCGTCGGAAATGGCAACGTGCTGCCGAGGAGCAAGTGTTTTCTCAGCAAACTATGGAGCCCGCAATTGAATTGTCATGTAAAGCACCACTACTAATGTGCAGGTTGTGGCAGAGTGCTGAATCCACTGCATGGCACGGACAAGGTCCACTGTGCATCTGCAGAGAAAACTCAAGTTTGAGTGCTGAACGAGACTGCATGCTCCTTCAGCATTATGAATGTGAAGGAGCAGTTTCTTTAGCTTATTTTTGCATGCACAAAGGCGCTATACAATGAGCTGAAAAAATTGACATACTCCAAGGTACTGATCAGATCAGTGACATCACTAGTGGTAGCCTCTACAAGAATGTTAGGCGCACTGGTGGCATCACTGGTCAATACTTAACGATCACTATCGACACAAATGAAAGCCCAGTATAGAAATCTTCAAGAACTTCTGTCTGGAAAAATTAAGTTTGTTGCTAATGATTTTCAACAAAAGCTTCGGCAACAGCATCCTGTATTAGATAGAATCTGGTTTGGCCATGCGCACATCAATATGACACTCTTCATGGAAAAGCTTATTGAGGAACTGAATGCAGTTGGAACAATTTTCTGGAAGTTGTGCTCTGAGACATGTCAAATCCAATGTTCATGTTATATGTTGCACGGTAAATGCTCCAGCTCGGGCTGCTGTGGGAAAGCACACCCAGTTCAACAGAAAGTTTGGCTTTCCGTGGCGCCTTACATGAGGACAAGTGATTCTTCTTGCATATGTGCAGCCAAACTAGGCCAAGCCCGCAAGAAAACGCTTCTACAGTATAAACACAAAGTGTAGATCCACATGACGTGTATTTAGGCAGGTTGGCCTATATCGAATAAAGCGGTTTGTGTTTCGCTTAAGGGACATTCACAAGATAGACCTGAGATGAGAATTGTGCAACCCATTGAAAAGGTCGGGTACAGAGACGCGCCACCAAGCTGCTTTAAAGCAGGCACTCCTCTGCGTTCCAATTACTAAATGTTCTGCATGAAACACAGCTGTCAATTAAAAGTGGTGCTGAGAATGTAGGAAGCAAAGCTGTGTCAGAAAAAAGAAAAGTGAAGATTTTACTTTTTTTTGTGCTTCACATGTATTTGGTGGTTACTACTGTTCTTAAGAAGTTTTGTCTGCTTCATTGCATTTTGAGGCATTTTATTTAACAATGCAAAATAAGCACGACAAATTTCCTACACTCTACTGGTTTTTCAGCTTGTATTTTAACCTTGTAGTGAGTGTGTGAAACCTTACATCCCAAAATTATTGATTGAAGGAGCTTGCCACTACTACCTTGAAACAACAGGAGTTGCAAGAACATCAGCGGGCATGCTTTAAGATATGGACCGTGCCCTCGACTGGAATGTGACCGTGAATGGCCTCAAGGGTCATCTCCTTTAGTGAACCTGAGATTGTCCGACCTGTTATGTAGCCAAGCAGTGCATTATATGCATTGCGTCCTGCTCGAAGCTGCAAGACAACTCACGGGGTTCTGGTTGGACTCATCAAACTCACATGAGCCTTTCTACATCGGCATGTGCCAATTCCTGCTTCATAGAAAGTTCGAAGGAAAATGCATGATAAACTCTCATCAGAAAAAGTTTACATGAGTGGAATGCTAACATAAGTGAGGGTAAAACAAATTATGAAAATAATGTTACCGACAAACGGGGCATACTGATAAAGAATTGAGACAGCGACAGCACAAAGTGCCAATTTTCAACTATATTTGATTGCAGTGCGGCAGCATATCTACCACTATACCTAGGCACGTATACCAAATATAGCCGGACCCCTAAAAAAGGAGGAACAGTGCTTCCGCGTCCTAATGTGATGAAGAGACTTTACTTATTTGGTCAAAATATTAACTGATTGCGCACTAATGCACACCACTCGTAATTTTCGTACCAGATAATCTTGCAGACCTCACGATCCCTGCTTCTGTCTTAAACCATGCATTCCTGGAACAATAGCTTTTACGATTTGCTGCGACAGTGATGGCAATGCACACACAAACAACAACTTCAATGCAGTGTCACATAACAATTGCACTCACCAAGCCTTCATCTGTGCATTTTATCTTGTGACCAATGTATACCTTACCACAAGTCAGTGGAATATGGTACACCAACCTTTCTCTGCACTGAACAAACTGTCTCTGATGTTTACGCACCCGTGAGCGGCTGGAGAATGGGTTTGTGGTATTGAAAAACTTTTCCCCGGACAAGTTTTTAAAGTTGTGCGCTAAATGACAAAGCAAGTCTTAAGCCACTGCAACACATTATGCTTAATAATCTACATTTGCTGACTTCAGCCTTAGATATTTGTTGGTACGTGTAGTCTGATACGTTCCTTTGGTATCATTCAAATCTGTAGTATACCTTTCCACGTCTGTGAGTAGCAAAACAGGAAATGTATTCCTAATTTTAAGTACACATTCCATTTCACTGAAACTGCTATGCAGATTGGCTTGTTGTTAAGTACTGACAATCTACCATATTCCCAATATCAGTGAGGTGATTGAGAAATGTGCCGAATATTACCAAACCCTATATATATATATATATATATATATATATATATATATATATATATATATATATATATATATATATATATATATATATATATATATATATATATATATATATATATATATATATATATATATATATATCCTTCATTGACTACGAGAAACCATTTGACTCAGTGGAAACCTCAGCAGTCATGCAAGCATTTCGGAATCAGAGTGTACAGGTCGTGTGAAAATACTTGAAGGTATCTATAAAGACTCACAGGTACCATAGTCCTCTATAACGTCAATAAAAATGCCAATAAAGAAAGGTGTCATGCAGGGAGACGCGAACAGGCGGTGAGCCTCTTTACAGCAGCTATTCTGGGGCCCCGATTGAGGAAAGTTTGGTTAAGCGTTAATATAAAATACCTGAGTATTTTGCAATCTGAGGATGGCAGTGCCTTGTTATTTCCCTCAGGAGATGCAATGCATGATCAATGAGTTAGTCAAACAGAGAAGACGAATGGTATAAATATTAACACACAGAAACCTAAAGTAATGTTTAACAGTCTCACAGGGAAACAGCAGTTCAAAATTGGTAGCGAGTTGCTTGAAGTAGGAAGGCAATATCTGTACTTAGGGCAGGTAGTGACCGCTGAGCCGGATCAAGAGAGGGAAATAACAAGGAGAATAAGAATGAGAAGGTGCACATATAGCATGTTCTCTCAGATCATGATTGGCAGTTTACCAACATCAATCAAGCGAAAAGCAAACAGCAGCTGTATCTCACCGGTACTCACCTATGGGGAAGAAATGCGGAGGCTAACGAAGAATTAAGCGTAAGTTAAGGAAACGCAGCGAGCTAACAAAAGAAAACTGATAGGCGTAACGATAACTGACCGGAAGCGCGCAGAGTGGGTGAGGAAACAAACACAGGTTATGGATGTCCTAGTCGATTTCAAGAGGAAGAAATAGGCTTGGGCAGGGTATGTAATGCGAAGGCAAGGCAGCCACTCGTTAGAAATGGTAAAGGAGTGGATTCCACGTGAAGGCAAGCGAAGCAGGGCGCGGCAGAAAGTTAGTTGGGCAGACGAGTTTAAGAAGTTAGCGGGAATACGGTGGACATATCAACCAAAGGACAGGGTTAATTAGAGGAACATAGGAGAGGCCTCTGTCCTGTAGTGGGCATAGTCAGCCTGACGGTGATGATAAATAATTTTCACTCTGACAAGTACTAGAGTGCAAGTAATAGAGCTGAGAACAGATCGGGAGGTATCTCAAAGGAAGTGAATCGTAGCAGACTGCCTGTCTATCAGAGAAATTTCAACTGAGAGATGACCCAAATTCCTCCTCTTAATTTTGCATTCACTTCATCTTGAGTAGCCATCCAGGAGGCGTTTAGTGAGCACATGCCCGCCATACTCTTTTCAAATGGCTTCTAAGGACCCTGAACGAGCGGTGCTTTTGGAAAGCCAGCGAGTGGAAGAACTGGCCGTTGTTTGACTGCCTTCCAACGGTGCATGGGGTGCTGCAGCCCTGGTTTTGGAAGCACACATTGTTATTGGTTGAAGGTGCATTTGCCCTGCTTCTCCACAATATCTCGCCAAGAGACCTTCATCAAGCAGGTAACTTTAGCTTGTTTTAGATAGTGTGTACAATTATTATGCTGTGTAGTATTTGTAGGGTTTGAGACCAAATGAACAGAATTACAATGCACGGAGCTATGTCACTAAATATAGGTGCCGCCTGTGATTTTACATTTCGATTAATTCCAGCAAAAAACTTTTTCCGAGCACAGAATGTTGCTTCCATCTGCAAAATAAAGTAGAAAGTGCAGTGGCGACTTGCATCTAATGAGTTTATTTATCAGGGGGATTATGTTATTTCCAGAAAAAACTTTTTTCCCTTCTCATAGCTGTGTGCTGAAAGGGAAGTGTTTGGAAGGCAATCTTCCTAATCTGTCACCCGAGTGTCGTTTCCTTTGTATTCCTTCCTTTCATTTTCTTGTATTGTTTTGAGCCCCTTTCCTCTCTGTGAAGTATTGGAAATTCAGTTAGAAGGCCACTAGTAGGCGAAGTGTTTAAATGACTGTGTGACAAAAGTAGTGTCTTCGCCACATGCACAAGTGTAAACTAGAAAAAACAAACGTATAGTTCCTGTATTGGTTGCAGAAATGGCAGAATTTTGAATTAGCTCCAAAGATACTCTTCCCAAAGGAAAGCCATAAATGAATTTTCAGATTTTCTTCTTATGAATTCCTGCAAAGTAGGGCACTGCAAGAATGCAGCCTTTTGTAGCATGCGCCATACCTGTCTTTGTAACGTCAGACAGCTTGCATCCCTCTGGAACAAGAGAGAACTGGGTGTGAGTTTACATCTGCATTTCGAGATATTTCTAAGGTGTTACTTAAGCGAAGTTCATAAGATATAAAACTATAACATAGTGATTGAGCCACCAAATGAACGTATCTCCAGCTTGGTATAAAATGACATATCTCCAGCCTGGTAAAAAATGAGAGCACTCTAATAGTAGCTGGAAGACATTCCTTTTCATTGAAGGCTGCCTTATATCGAAGCCTAGCTTAATTCAAATATGGAATGTTATATCAAAGCCTTCATACTTTTTCAGCAAGCCAACTACATGACTTTGTGTCCAAGGCAGCAGGATATTATGAACAGCGTTTCATGACCTCCAATATCCATCACCTCTTGCGCCTAGCCAAGAGTGTCGAAAACCTTTGACTGCTGTGGGAAAGTTCTGCCTCTCCATATGAGACTGTAAATGGAAATGCAGTGAAGAAGATGAAGGAAGCAAAAGGGTCCCCCCTGCAAATTTTAGAAAGGGTTGTTGTTGAGCAAGCGCTGCATGTAGCCCTTCATTCACTTTTTTTTGTCCAATGATGTCAAATCATTCTGTACTTGTGTTTTTGTAATCGTGGTACACAAGAGGCAATAAACATGCACACATCTGCTTGTTTGGGGCGCCACTCAAGCCATGCCTGACACTGCAGGAGGACAAGGCAGTGAATGGATTTTTAAACAAGCAGTGCACCAGTGTGAATGAATTTTTTAAAATGAGTTTTCAGGGTAGTGTAAATATAAGCCATCAATACAAAAAGGCAAAGAAAAGCAAAAGCTGTGCAATAGTCACGCATTATAATGACATTTTTGTCCGTCGGATTCTGCAAGTCCAGCCAGGTGATGATGTTTCTGGCAGATTGGTTCTGCTGTGTCAGAAATTGGGACTTGATAGCGTCGAGGGCCTGCCTTTACACATTAGAACATGCTTTCGGTCCCCATTTACCGCCTGTGCTCTATTCACACCGTCGGATGTGGCAATGCTATGCCTTCTCATAGACTTTACAGCCGAAGCCACATCCTATGTATGTACTTTGCCCAACCTAATTGAGCGTGACTGACTTCAGACAGTCACCTTTGTTTTTGTGGCACTATAAATCAAACTTGTGTACATTCTTTGCCCAAAAGTAACTGGGCAGCCATGCCAGCAGCCTTAGAGCTGAATGGTGGTAAGGTTTCCACACTGGCAACCGCTTCCAGGTGCGCAATATGACTGCACATATGCTACCAGCTTGCTCATCATCCAAATAAGGAGAGCGAGGACATGCATGTAGCTGTCATCAGCCAGTTTGCAATCTCAGCCAGGGAGCAGGGGCTAGTGTTCTGTACTGCAGCACCGCCCCTCAGCTGCAAGCTCGTTCTGGCTGCTTGCGTGGCTGCTCAGTTGCATTTAGCAAAAAGTGGTATGTATTGATGTGGGTGTTATGAAACGCCTCTTCTGTATAATTGCAACTTAGGCAATTTACACCTTGCTGGTGATTATTTCCATTACGCAAAGTCAGCTGCGAAAGAGTGCCTTAATTGGCCTTGTACGTTCTTGCGAGTGGGCGTCTCTGGGGACCGAACCATGCGCCTCCTGCATATGAGGTCGATGCTCAAACTACTAGGTAACTGCTAGGGCATGTGCACATTGTTTGAACAAAAACAGCGCAGGAACAGGGACAAGAAAGAAGCGCTTGTCCTGTCATCTTCTTTCTTGTCAGTGTTCCTTCGCTGTTTTTCTTCAAGTTTGTAATAACTCGCTCAACTCGCCGAGTTGCTGAAGTTCATTTCTTGTACATTAAGCACTGCTCCATATGTTCATCTCGCTCTATTTAATAACCAGGGCGCCTTGGCGTCCTTAATGTCACTGGGAGTTTTTAAAGCACGCACAGCCTCTTGGCATGCTAGGCGTGCCCTGCAGCGCTTGTCCAGTCTTCTCCTTTGTTGCTCCTTTCCCGTTCGTCTGAGAGTGGTAGGATGTCGTCCTTCGGTGGTCTGTATGACTGTGGAGTAAAATCTGCTGTAGGAGGTCAGCCATGAAAGCTGTACCCCTGTCGGTGATTAGGGTCTCCGGGGCACCGAGACGCTACCGAGCGCTTGAAAGCCTTCGGGACAGTCGGGCGGGTCCCGTTAAGAAACTCAATGAGGTCCCGAAGTTCTGGGTCGGCTTAGTGTTTGTCAGCAAGGCTCGTTGCACTGATCGCATTTAAGGTGATGTCGTCGGCGTAGTTTCCGTCCTCCGTTGGGGAGTCGACGGGGGCACGCGAGAGGCAATCGGCATCCGAGTGTTTCCGGCCGGACTTGTACGCCACTGTCATGTCGTATTCTTGGAGGCCCAGACTCCATCTGACAAGGCGGGCTGATGGATCTTTGAGGGTCGCAAGCCAACACAAGGCATGATGGTCCGTAACTACAGTAAAACGTTTTCCGTAAAGGTAGGGTTGAAATTTCGACATCGCCCACACGATCGCTAGACAGTCTCAGTTGCTGAGTAGTCAGCTTCAGCGCGAGACAAAGAGCGGCTGGCGTAAGCGATGACTCGCTCTCGACTGCTGTGGATTTAAACCAGAAGGGCACCCAGGCCTACGTTGCTTGTGTCAGTATGAAGCTCCATATCTGCGTTTTCGTCGAAGTGAGCCAGAACTGGAGGTCCTTGCAGGTGGCGTTGAAGAGTTTCAAATGCTGGTGCTTGAGTGGTATCCCACGTGAAAGGCGTGTCTGTCCTTGTCAAACGCGTCAGGGGCTCGGAGATTTGAGCGAAATCTTTCACAAAGCGACGGCAGTAGGCACATAATCCTAGAAAGCGGCGGACTTCCTTTTGGTCCTGCGGTGGAGGGAAATTGGCAATAGCTTTGGCTTTGTCCGGGTCCGGCCGAACTCCTTCGCTACTGACGACGTGACCCAAGAACTTTTGCTCAGTGTAAGCAAAGCGGCATTTATTTTTTAACGTTAGCCCAGAAGACTTTATGGCTTGCAGCGCAACTTCAAGGCTCCGAAGGTGCTCCTCGAACGTTGGGGCGAACACAACAACGTCATCAATGTAGACGAGGCATGTCTGCCACTTCATGTCTGCCAGAACTGTGTCCATCAGCCGTTGGAACGTCGCGGGTGCCGAGCACAAACCAAATGGCATTGCCTTAAACTCATAGATCCCGTCCGGAGTAATAAATGCGGTTTTTTCTCGGTCCCGTTCATCTACCTCGATTTGCCAATATCCTGATTTGAGGTCCATGGATGAGAAATATATTGCTTAGCAGAGGCGATCGAGAGCATCGTCGATTCGAAGAAGGGGATAAACATCTTTTTTAGTTACTTTGTTTAGGTGACGGTAGTACACACAAAACCGCAGTGTACCATCTTTTTCTTTACGAGGACGACAGGTGCCGCCCAGGGACTACGAGAGGGCTGAATGACGTCGTCTTGAAGCATCTCCTTAACTTGACGGCTGATTGCGGCGCGTTCCGTGGAAGACACGCGGTAAGGTGACTGTTTGAGAGGGTGCACGGCGTCATCTGTAATTATTCGATGCTTGGCCAAGTGTGTTCTGCCGACGCGGGATGAAGTCGAGAAGGTATCGCCGTAGCGCTGGAGGAGATTTTCTACTTGGCCTCTCTGCTGCAGCGAAAGTGCGGGGTTATTGTCGTACTTGAAGTCGGGAACACCGGTGTTGACGACACCATGGCAAGACTGGGCGCTCGTCGAATGTCGGCGATACCATGAACGTGGGCCACAGTAGTCACAAGGCTAAGATGTTGGTGCTCACTGCCAAAATTCGTAAGCAGGACTTCGGTTTCTCCGTTTTCGAGGTAAACGACCTCTCTGGCGACAGCAAGGCAGCGGTCGAAAAGCATAATTGGTTTGCTTTCGACGACACCTTCAAACTTTCGCAGCGTCATCGCGCCGACAGAGACCACAACGCTCGAACGGGGTGGAATGGTGACGTCATCAAGGATGGAAAGAGCCGCGGGACGTTCGAAAGCACTGTGGATTGCGTTCTCGGTGGAGAACGTCACTGACTGCAATTTAAGGTCAATGACCACGCCATGTTCTGTCAAAAAATCCATTCCGAGGATTACGTCCTGGGAACACTGGTCGAGTACGACGAAGGTGGCCAGGTAAGTGTCCTCTTCGATGGTTAATCGTGATGTGCACGTGCCAGCTGGGGCGATCAAATGGCCCCCGGCAGTACGAAGCTGTGGGCCCGTCCAAGGTGTGGTCACCTTTTAAGAGTCGCGGCAAAAGGTACACTGAATACCGAGTAGTCGGCGCCGGTGTCCACAAGTGCGGTGACGTCGGTACCGTCGATTGAAATGTTCAGATCAGCAGTTGTAGTCGTAGGTGTACGGGAACGTCGCGGAGTCCGCTGACGGCTGCGGTGCGGCACCAGGCGGTTTCGTTGCGGCGAATAATTGATGCGGCGAGGCGTGTTATCGGTCTGGTGATCGTCGGTGCGTCGTATAAGAGGTCGGTCATGTTTGTGCACCAGTGGAGGATATTGGACATGTCGCAGGTGAGCAACCTTGCTCCCAATGGTTCCCGCTTCTAGTTTTCCCGACGGGGACTAGGAGACCTTCCACGCGAAATGTCGGCGGAAAAACGTCGCGGAGACGAGAAATGACGTGGAGACGGCGACCGGGCATAGCAGTGTGGTGCTTCGGGTGCCCCGGCCAGGTAATCGCTTATTTCTAGAGGCCATTGACCACGCTGTGGTCGGGGCGCATCGACACGATATCCCTCCAGACCCATACGTCGGTAACGACAGTTGCGGTAGACGTGACCGGGCCCGCCGCAGTGATAGCACAGAGGGTGATAATCGGCGGTACGCCAGACGTCGCTCTTCCGAAGGAGAACCTGAGAAGAGTGAGGTGGGTGTGGTTTGCGGTGCATGTGGCCAGGTGTATCCGGGCGACTTGGAGGCGGCGGTGGACAGCGAACGGCTGCGGCGTATGTCATCATCTGGGGTGTTGTGTTCGGGTGAAGAGGGGCTGGCGGCGTGAGCGCCTGTTGGACCTCTTCACGAATAATGTCCGAAATGGAAGAAACTTGCAGCGACTCCGGGGCTGGAAAGAACTTTTGAAGCTCTTCGCGTACGACGGTCCGGATGGTTTCCCGATGGATGTCGTGGCTAGAAGCATCGACACCACTGGTAGACATCAGCAACGGCGGACGCTCGTACTGTCTGGATCTCATACCGAGCATCTTTTCCATCGTAGTGGCTTCGGAAACAAATTAGGCGACCGTTTTGGGCGGGCTTCGAGCTAACCCAGCGAAGATCCGCTCCTTGATGCCCCTCATAAGAAAACGCAGCTTCTTCTCTTCGGACATGTTGGGATCAGCCCGGCGGAAGAGCTTCGCCATGTCCTCGGAGTAAACGAGGACGGTCTCGTTTGGTAGTTGGACGCGTGTCTGGAGGAGCAGCTCGGAACGTTCTTTCCTGAGGACGGTGGTAAAAGCCTGCAAAAACTGAGTCTTGAAGGAGCCCCATGTTGTTATTGTGGCTTCTCGGTTCTCAAACCAAATACGAGCTGCACCCTCCAGTGAAAAAAACACGTGCTGCAGCTTCAAGTCGTCAGCCCACCTGTTGTATTGGGCTATGCGCTCGAACATCTCGAGCCACTCCTCCGGGTCCTCACCTAGGAAACCTTGAAACGTGTGTGGTTCGCGTGGCTGCTGCAGCACGTCAGACGGCAAAGGGATGGCATCCGGCTTGCTGACGGGGAGGTTTGTGGGCACTGATAGTCGCGCTGAGGTCAGTTTCCTGGCGGTCGGACGAGACTGCAGAGGCCCGAACTCTGGTTGCAGTCCTTGCAGCCGCCGGCTACTTTGATGGGTGGGCGTAACTTCGACTCTAAAGGTGTCAAGCGGGCTGGAGTCACGGCTTCTTGGAGGGGTCCTGAGCATGGGGTGCACTACCCAGCAAAGCTCCACCAAAATGTCACGCGTGAATGCGGTGATCACTGAACACAGGAACGCAGGATCCGACGAACGTCTGCGCCACACCTCAAGATCGCTTCTTCTTCTTCTTCTCCTCAAGTAATATGCTGACTCCTCCGCTTCCTCTTCTTCGAGACTGCGCGTGCTTCAGGTCAGCGCTAATCGAAAATGTGGAATGTACTGTGTCAATATATATATATATATATATATATATATATATATATATATATATATATATATATATATATATATATATATATATATAGCCTTCATTGACTACGAGAAACCATTTGACTCAGTGGAAACCTCAACAGTCATGCAAGCATTTCGGAATCAGAGTGTACAAGTCTTGTGTGAAAATACTGGAAGGTATCTATAAAGACTCACAGGTACCATAGTCCTCCATAACGTCAATAAAAATTCCAATAAGAAGGGTGTCATGCAGGGAGACGCGAACAGGCGGTGAGCCTCTTTACAGCAGCTATTCTGAGGCCCCGATTGAGGAAAGTTTGGTTCAGCGTTAATATAGAATACCTGCGTATTCTGCAATCTGAGGACGGCAGTGCCTTGTTATTTCACTCAGGAGATGCAATGCATGATCAATGAGTTAGTCAAACAGAGAAGACGAATGGTATAAATATTAACACACAGAAAACGAAAGTAATCTTTAACACTCTCACAGGGAAACAGCAGTTCAAAATTGGTAGCGAGTTGCTTGAAGTAGTAAGGCAATATGTGTACTTAGGGCAGGTAGTTACCGCTGATCCGGATAAAGAGAGAGAAATAACAAGGAGAATAAGAATGAGAAGGTGCACATATAGCATGTTCTCTCAGATAAGGAATAGCAGGTTACCATTATCCTTGTGCACTGTGCAAGGAGCGCCCCATATACGACCTCATATTGGGCGACGTAAAGGAGGGAAATTTTCCAAAGGGCCCAGAAAGTAGCCACGAGACGGAGAAATCCGAATCCTGCTCTTCGGAACGACGCAGTGATCGCCAAGCGAAAAGGAAGTGGCGAAGGAAGCGCGAGCGTGCTAGCTCAAACAATGGAGCAGTCAAGCATGAAGAATGGAAGAGTCCCGGGGATGAACATCCCGAGGAAGAGAAAACGTTTTCGCTGGAAAGGACAGACACTGCAGTATACCTTTACAAAAATTTCTTTAGACAGTCCATAGACTGTCTATAGACTTTAGTCTAAGAAGTCTATGGACTGTCTATAGACAAATCCTTTAGACCAGTCTATAGACAATCTATAGATTTATGGCCATACACTTTTAGTAGACTTTTGTCTATAGACAGTCCGTAGAGTCTATAGACACAGGTCCATAGACAGTCTATAGAAAATTTATAGATTTACGGCCATACATTTCCTATAGACTTCTGTCCATAGACCGTCTATAGACAAATGTCTGCTAATAGACACAGGTCTATAGGCAGTCTATAGATGATCTATAGACTTAGGCCATACACTTTCTGTAGATTTCTGTCTATAGACAAAAGTCTACTGGTCCCGTAGACATAGGTCTATAAACTGTCTATAGACATTCCACAGTTATGTGGCCTGGCAATGCTGTAGGTATTTTTCTATAGACAGTCTATAGAGCTGTCTAAAAACCTAATAGACCACTGTCTGTGGACTGCCTATAGACAGTCTACAACTGTTGAAAAAGGTCACAACACGGTCTTCACAAATGGCATGACAATCAATATACCTATAATTTAGTTTATTTTCAAGCTATGCAGTCAAGGAGTATGCAATACATGCACCATAAGAATGCACCACAAAAAGATAAATGTTTAATGTAATGGTCCGACTATTGTTTCCTCAGAACCAATCTTGCAGCCTGTTGTCTGCAGTCAGTCATCCGGGCATGTTGACCTGTACAGTGGCAGGAAAAAATAAGAGGAACTGAAAAAAAACACCCATTCCATCTCTACAAATGTGCTTTACAACACAAGGCATATATATCCTGGCTATACCATTCAAGAAAGCTAGTCGATGTTTTGGTTTGGTTTTATGTGGTCCAAAAACCCAAGGTGACTCAGGCTATGAGAGGCGCCGTAGTGAAAGGTTGCGGAGCAATTTCTGCCACCTGCGGTTTCTTACCGTGCACTGACATTGCATAGAACACAGGCCTCTAGCATTTCGCCTCTACCAAAACGCGACTGGCTAGACCAGGATCGAACCTGCATCATTCAGGTTGTAGTAGTAGTAGACTTTATTTGGGACAAAAATATACAAAATTTGTCCTGGTTGAGAAGGCTAATGGCATTTTTTGCCTAATGAGGCCATCCCACCCCTGAAAGCAGTGACAACCACCATAGGCATATTCGAACACATTTTCAGTACAGTACACCATACAACAACCAATATGTATGCAAGCACAAAAAACAAAACAAATGGACAACCCTGAGGAGTGTGTGCATGATAATGTATATGAAAAAAAAGGTTTACAGATTCCCGAATACTATTTACATGTACAACAGACCGAAATATCATCCATGACACAAAAGAAATTCTTTGACTTATTATTCCATTAGGTACATATTTCTTAGTGTTTTCTTTAGGTAGCGATGGGTAGATTGGTAATAATTCAAAAATGGCTGGATATTTATTCAATAAATTTGCTAATTGCATACATAATCTCACATCACCATAGTTTGTGCAAGATCGGGGCACCTGTATGTTATCTTCCTTAAGGAGTTGTGGAGTGTGTTTCTTTTTGTATTGAACCTTAATATTTGAATGGTGCAACATATACTGGTGCACGATTTCCATAATTAACTTATGTTTTAATACCTTGGTGATCTCTAGCATGGTCATAGATCTTAAAGTATGGCAAGCAATGTTCTATTTTTGGAATTTTCGAATACCACATATTGAGCGCTTTTGCAGAGGGTGCAGCTAATCAAGGTTTCTTTGTGTTGTGTCTGATGATACCTGGGAGCAGTATAATAAAAGTGAATCAAAGAGAGCATAGTAAGTTTGTTGGTTCACTGGCAACCTGTTTAATATGCCAAAAACACGTGAAAGTTCAATTCAGAGAGGTTCAGTGTGCAAATTCCAGAGAAAAATTTCATGAAAGATAACACCTAGAAAGCAAATCCTCTTAGACTGGTGATAACGTTATTCCGGAACTTCAATTTGAACTCTCTATCTTTTTTGCTACCATTAGGCTTGAAAATCAGATATTCCATCTTGTTTATCTTTAGGTCTAATTTAATAAAGGTTAACCAAAAGTCTAAATAGTGAAGCCATTCATTTGCTTCCCTGTAAACGAAGCTTTCATTGCAGCCTGAAAAAAAATACATTAGTGTCATCTGCATGTAATACCATTTAAGAACAGCGTGGCGTGTTTACAATATCACTCATATATATTGAGAATAATATGGGGCCTATAATGGATCCCTATGGAACTACGTATTTAATAGTGCCTGGTCGGATTCGATGCTATTTATTGTGGTGTATTGCTCCCTGCAAATTAAACAGCTTTCCATCAGGACATGTGCTGTACCTTGGATTCCATAGAACGGTAACTTTATTAATAATATATCATGATGGACGAAATCAAAGGCTTTTCTGAAATCAAGAAATAAACCCAAAGTAAGCTTTCATTTCTTAATGTTGTCAAGAATTTTCTGTTTAATATAATGTAAAGCAGTTTCAGTTGCCTTATTCTTTCTGAATCCAAACTGCTCTTTTACTATCAAGTTATGCAGAGTGAGGAAATCGACAATTATTTTGTTCATCATGTTTTCAGCAACTTCTGAAAAGACTGAAAGCACTGACATTGGTCTATAGTTGTTAGTCTTCAAAAGCAGCACCTTTATGAATAGCTGGAACACGCGCAAGCTTTATTTGGTTTGGAAATATCCTTATTTGAAGTATGCAGTTGCGTATATGCGTAAGGACTGGAGTTATCAGTGCGGCTACAGCTTTCACGGGGGAAACTTTCACATCATCGTAGGCTGATGCACAGTTGTCCTTCAGCGTCATGATTATGCTGAGGACTTCTTCGGTGCAAGTTGAGGCGAGAAATACAACTTGAGGCCATTGAACATTCATGCATTGTTCACACGATAATGTACCATGAATATCATTTGAGGCACCAACTTCTACAAAGTGCATGTTGAAAAGGTTTGCAATGTTTTCGTCAGTTCAGCCCTGTGTAGGTAATGCACAGCGGTAATGTCGTCTTGTGGAATAGCCTTAACTTGCAGCTTTTCTACAATCTCATATACTTTGCTTAGCAAGTCCTCATCCTGGGTTTCAGTCAATATATGAAGCTCTAGGGTTAGAAAGCGGCTACGCCACTCCAAATCATCTAGGCCCTGCTTCAGCTGAGTTATATCACTACCTACATTGTTAGATTCCAGCCCTTCAACTCGCTTCGTTAGTTGTTTTGTAGTTTTTTCTTGAACAGTCAGGTGGTTCTAAAGGTTGTCAAACTTGTCAGAGAGAAACTGCATTTGCGACTCAAATGCATCAAACTTTTTTGACAAAGGCAAAAGAGCATTAAGCTTCGTTTCAGTCTGCAGTAATCTGAGTATCATGTCGGAATTATGGTGCGGATTTTCTGTGGTGCTTGTGCCCTTGTGGTTGCCTCGACAAAAGTCACATTTCCATGCTTTCTTTTTGGCTTCGCGCTTAGCATTGAAAGATTCTTCTGTTATTCCTGCACATGCACCACGATGAAAATTAAATTTGCACTGTGAGCATGTTGCAAAGACGCTATCAGTGAGTGGAAGACTGCAAGCAGAACAATGAGCTATAGTACGCTCAGATCTTTTACAACAAACCCATCCACTTAGCAGCAGCGACGACATAAAAGGGAAATAAAATCACATTGAGTGATCCATAATTATGCACAAACCTGCACAAATCCAGAGACGGTTACATGATGCTCGCAGTTACGTTTACCACTGCCAAGTGAGATCCCAGTGGAAGGAATCTTCTTTTATAGCCCACAGTGAACCGTTGATGCTGTGCCAGATTTCCGGGTGACACCGACGACCACGCCTTCCGGGTCCACTGCTCGAGACTACCGTCCGTCTTCAGGACATGTGCGATGACCAGTGAGATGTATGGCTGCACAGTGGGTTATCTGCACAAAGGCAGATACTGTTATGTGATGCTCGCAGTTATCGTCGCTACTTTGCAGTGGTGACGATAACTTGAGCACCTGAAGAACACGATAACCACTGAGCCATCGCACTGGATTCATCATTTCAGTAAATATGCATGACGAATTCTAAGTGGCTGTCATAAAATATTCTAACTAATAAACACATTCCGTGCAGCACTCTACCTCTACACTAAATACCTACTGCGAATACTGACCTCTGTATGCATTTCCTTTACATTAATTGGAATAGAATACTTAGAAAACTTGTGCCACTTATCATCATTGACTCGCTATAAGCTGTTGAGAATGCTGCCCCATAAAACGTACATTCAGTGCTCCTTGCAAAAGGCTCCCAACTGGAGAATATTAAAACATTTATTCTTATACCCGCTATTGAACAAGCGCTTCAAAATACCCTGCATGAAGCCGGGTATGTACGCCGATACTCAAACGGGCACAAGCCATGCAAAACCTACCAGGCAGACTGCGAACCAGTTCACCACGGTTTTGCGCCCACAACTTGAAACACTAAGACGAAACAGCATACTCATACACCAGCGTGTGCTCTTTGGAACAAGCGGGTTACAGCGCTTCCATGCCGTGCTCATTATCCAGAAAAACTCAAACAGTACATAGTGGTTGCAGCAGCGCCATTTCAGAACCAGACGGGAGCTTCAGACAACAAGCTCATTATTGTAAGGATGAAATACCATCTCAAATTCAGTTAATTTTGCTTCAAGTGCAGCCCGGACAGAGCAGTAAAAAGGAGACACTTGCATGCAGGTACCTAACCTAGCGCTGATAGAAAAATGACCGAAAGCAACGAACACGCTCAAAGTAAGAATTATTTCATTGAAACAATTAACGTGTTCATCAAAAGGCGCACCCATAAAGAAACAGCGTCAGCAGAATTGCATTCGTGGCACAAATAGGCGTCAAGTTACATTGGCGTTTTTGTAATGTAGCAGTCTGAGATGAGAAACGCATACTATGCCTCTCGCACAATTGGTACTGAAGAAATTTGTGCCCGCGTACGCGGGGTTCATGAACGAGCCTCTCGGAACGAAATGTAAGCCATCTCTTGTCGAGGTGACCTTTACTCAGCTTTCGAAATGAATTGCCCGCAGGCCAGCGGCGGCGGCCAACGGCTCGGATAGAAGGGATGGACGAATCCATACGTGTGCAACGAAAGGGGAGACGGGATGCAGCTCGTATATAGGTTCTTCGCGGTGTTTGTACACGCTCGCCATTTGCGCTGGCAACCACTTTTTTTCCAACCATCACTCTATTAGCATTCCTCCACCGCCGCTTCACTACAACTTTGACAAACGCCTCGAGCTCTAGTCAATAGCGTTGCAAAACATATGTGGTGAAACGTCGCTGCCCACGACGCGCACCGATTGAGCGCCTACAACAAAGAAGCAATAATGCACGCCTCTCAATGAACAGCACTCCATGGTCTCGACAGGCGATAACACAAAGAATAAAAAATAAATGTAATACACCTCAGAACTTGATTGTGCGTTTCCACAGATGCCAAGTAAATCGTGCTCACACGGCTGTAACGCATAGTTTCATTTCGGCCTTCACTCACGGGCTAAGCGATATTTCTGGCTGCGCACCTATAGCTTTTCAACACGGAAAAGCCAGTAGAGAGCTCGCGAGGAGGGCTTACCGTCCCGGGTTTCGCACCGTGTGCCTTTCCGCGCGTTAGGAAAGACATAGCGGCACAGATGTAAGCGCATTATTCGAGAACATGGCGGCTACCGCAGCTCACACAAACGTGCTTACAAACGCCGCTTACAAACGTGGATAGGAAGTTTGTCGCTGCGCACATAATCTGCTCTGCACACACAACACTGCTTAGAGTGGCTAAGGAGACCAAATGAATAAAAATAATCGTGTAGACTTACCGTAAGTGGACGATTAAGTTGAATTTCAATCAAAACATAATCCACGAGAGAAAACTCCGCCGACGCCGACAAACCGGCGCACACGGTCGTTTGCGGCCCGGATGATTTTCCGCCGCCTCCGGGCTAAATGGGTAAAAAGTGAAACAAACCAAGTTCACGGTCATGTCTATGTTGGTTGCACTGTTGCCAAGTGTAGCTTGCTCTAGCATCCAAGAACACAAAGGGCCTTTAGTTTAAAGCATAAATTCTCCACTCACGCTTTAAAAACCTTATTACTTTCGCGAAAACCAAAACCGAAACCTTACTACTTTTTCTATGCGCGCCGCATCTCCCATCGAAAAGTATGTGGCGCCCTTTTCAAATAATTATAATGCTGCATAGCATAACTTCTTTTTCTCGTGCGCTCGTGTTTAGAAAACCGGTATGGACAACAGAGTGTTATCGCCTCCGATGCAGCAGGTGTACGGCGAAGAACGAAAATATACTGGGTTTCTGATTGTTGTGTCGCAGCACATTTTCACGTGAATGCAAACTGTAAAGGTATAATGACATATCTTAATTCAGCAGAGAACCATGATCTTTGAGACTCTTCTAATCATGTTTCTGAGAGATGGACACATCCTTGAATTCTCACCCCCGTTTTCCCCTTTATTTTACAGGAGGTTTTAAGGAGAAATAAATGTACAGTCACTGATGAAATGCTTCTTAGTTAAGCGCGTTGGACAGTAAAGATACAACGATGTAATGGTATATTCTCGAGCGATTTCTTTAAAGGAGAGCGTGTACATGTCCGTTTGATGTAGTACAGTTTGCAGCACCCTTACTTCAGAAGTGGGTGCCTTTCCTCGCCCTACCTGTTAGAATTAAAGATTATTGAATTATATTCTCAATGTGCGTAGCGGTTAAAGGAAAATTAGCTCTTCAAAGCTTCTAAAAACTATATACTGGAAGGTATTGCATTGCCGTTGGACGATATATTTTTATTCCTGAAATAGCAAAGCAGGACTCTGACAATAGTTGCGGTCACCCGATGCAGTTTGGTTCGTGGGGGTTTAACGTCGCAAGCCAACTCAGGGAATGAGGGACGCCGTAGTGAAGGGCTCCGAAATTTCGACCGCCTGGGGTTCTTTAACGTGCACTGACATCGCACACCACAAGGGCCTCAAGAATTTCGCCTCCATCGAAATTTTATCGCCGCGGCTGGCAACGAACCCGCGTCTTTCGTGTCAGCAGCCGAGCGCCATTACCACTTAACCACCGCGGCGGCCCGATGCAGTTCTACTCAGCATGCAGTGCGAAAAGAAATGAGTATACTATGGACTTAGTCGAAAGGCAGTGTATAAATTGTTAGATAAAATTAGGATTGTTATAAACAATAGACAATAGGTCTATAGACAATAATCTATATGCAGTCTAAAGATTGTCTATAGACGATAGGAAATTAAGGCGGTTATATTTTAGTCTATAAATTGTCTATAGGTCGTCTATAGACAAATGGCTAGCCGGTTATAGACTAGTCTATAGATGATTTATAGATTGTCTACAGACGAAAGGACAATATGGCTTTTATAGGCTTTAGTCTATATATGGTCTAAAGATTGTCTATGGACAAAAGGAAATAAGACAGGTATAGACTTTAGTCTATATAAAATCTATTGACCGCCTATAGACAATGGAAAACTATGCCTACTATAGACTTTTGTTCTATAGATGGCCCATAGACTTTCTATGCACAAAAGGAAATGAGGCAGCTATAGACTTCAGTCTATAGATAATATATTGACCGTGTATAGAGAAAGAAAACTTGTCTTACAGACTAGTCTACAGGTATTCTATGGACCATCTATAGACAGAAAATTAAGGCGGTTATAGACTTTAGTCTATAGATAGTCCATAGACCACCTATAGACGGAAGGAAATTAAGGCTGTTATAGACTTTAGTCTATAGATAATCTATTGACTGAATATAGACAAAGGAAAATTATGTCTTTTATGGACTTTAGTCTATAGATGATCTATAGACAGTCTATGAACAAAAGGAAATAAGGAGGTTATATACGTTAGTCTATAATCTATTGACCGTCTGTAGACAAAGGAAAATTATGTCTGTTATAGACTTTAGTCTATAGATAGTCTATGGACTATCTATAGACAAAAGGAAATTGTTGCGGTTATAGACTTCAGTCTATAGGTAGTCTATGGACCATCGATGGACAAAAGGAAATAGAACGATTATAGACTTTAGTCTATAGATGCTCTATAGACAGTCTACACTATAGACAGTCTAAAGGGCGTCTATAGTGTCTATAAAAAGTCTATAGACAGTCTATAGACCTTTTTTATAAGGGTAAAGCCGTGCAGAACTAAAAGAAAGGCTACGGAAGGGTCACAAGGAAGCAGCGAAACGCGAAAGACAGCCCAAGAGCCAAAGGCGTCTGAAAGTCCGGCTGTGCTCAGCTTAGCGCAGGTTGGGGACATGTTCATCGTGCGGTTGTGCACATTACTTCAGCTGCCTTCCGATCACACAGGAAAATTCTGGAAGGTGACCAAGAGGGTATTCACACCGGCCAATATTGTGAGCCTGTGTGTTTTGGCGCAGGTGCCCTGGAATCCATCAATTGCCTTGTTTGTATGTGCATACCTAAGCGCACAATTCTTTTCCAAGTCGGCAAATTTATCTGCAGGGTTCAGGAGGGGCGAAACGGAAGCCTATGTTGACCAAGAAAAAGACCCGAGAGTCGAAGAAACTATTGTGGCGACAGAAGGCAACTGTGAAGGTCCTCACGCGAGCATTACGGAAGCGCAAGTAGGAAATGTAGGTGGAAGTATGTATCATAGTTGTGTTCCCATGGTAATGTTATGCTAATGTGTTGCCGAGTTGCGGCATGTATTAAAGTGAATTTTGACGGTTGTCAAGTGTCTCTATGGCAATGAAGTAAAATGTGAAGATATATTATCAAATACATCTTTCCGTTGCCTTCATTTGAATGCACGGTCTGCGCTGAACAAAACGGCTGATCTTCAGTATTTGTTTAATCAACTAGATATTGTTGAAGTGTTCATGATTACAGAATCCTGGTATTCCTGCGATAAAGAAGTAATTAGTATGCCCGGTTACAACTCATACTTCACGAACAGATAGATATTCAGTGCGTGGTGTGGTTTTCGTGCTTTGGTAAAAAATTGTGTAAGCTGTGATCTTATGCCAGAATTTTGTTGCGCCACTGCCGACTGCGAAATGCTGTGCTTAAAGTTTGACCGCACAATTATTGCGGTTTGCTACCCGCCGCGGTGGCTCAGTGGTTAGGGCGCTCGACTACTGATCCGGAGTTCCTGGGTTCGAACCCGACCGCGGCGGCTGCGTTTTTATGGAGGAAAAACGCTAAGGCGCCCGTGTGCTGTGCGATGTCAGTGCACGTTAAAGATCCCCAGGTGGTCAAAATTACTCCGGAGCCCTCCACTACGGCACCTAATTCTTCCTTTCTTCTTTCACTCCCTCTCTTATCCCTTCCCTTACGGCGCGGTTCAGGTGTCCAACGATATATGAGACAGATACTGCGCCATTTCCTTTCCCCAAAAAACCAATTATTATTATTATTACCGGCCTCCTGATGTCCGCACTGCAGAATTCATTTCCTTCACTGATCTCTTTTTAACTTTTGTGAACAAGAATGGTTTCAGGGTAATTTTAGGTGGAGATTTTAATATAAACCTGCTTTCTGATAACAGCACGGCAAAAAAATATTCTACTGCTCTCAGCAAATGGCTTTGTTAATACAATCACCGCACCTACAAGGTTTACAATTCGTACAGAATCCCTCATTGACCTTTCTAATAAAAATTTTTAAGAGAGCTTTATGTCCTTTGTCATTCATTATGACCTTAGCGACCATTTTCTGATATTGCTCAGTGTGAAAACACATATTAAAAGGAAACCGCCACATACCTATTTTAATCAATCCATAAATGAAGACAGCCTTGCTAATTTCAGACAGGCCATTGTAGGCACGACCTGGTCAGATGTGCTCACTGTAACAGATGCAGAAGCTGCTTATGGCTGTTTTTTGGACAAATTTAAAATTCTTTACCCTGAACATTTTCCATAGAAGGCGCACGTATCACCTCGGAAAGGGCACATGGAGTGGATGACGTAACTTCTGCTTCACAAGATACACTCTAAGGAAAAAATGTACAAAGACTTCATCACTACACGCATTCCGAAATTATTAATAAGGTACAAAATTCTTTGAAATAAGTTAACTAAGGAGTTAGGGCGTGCTATAGACGTATTACTACGGAAATTTGAATCATGCAGCGGCGATATTCGAAAGTTTTGGCACCAAGTTAACTCTGTTAATTTACGCACACCACCGATTAGCTCTCCCCAAGAAGTACTTGTTCAAGGACAAAAAGTAAGCGGGCGCGAATAAGCAGAGGCGTTCAACCGATATTTTGTGACTCGAGAATACCAAAGCTGCTCAAACATAACATATGAGACTCGCATCAGGCCCAGTATAAATTCTATGTTCTTAAATCCAACTACATGTTCTGAAGTATTCACAGCATTTTTAAATATGAAGAATAGCAGATGCCATGATATAGATTATTTGTAGATTCGGCCTGTAAAGCATGTATTGGATATTTTAGCCCCAGTTTTCGCACATATATTTAATCTCAGTCTAGAATCTGGAGTGTTTCCACGGCGCATGGAAACTGCTAAAATTACAGCTCTCTATAAGAAAAGCGATAAACTTTGTATTTCGAATTATAGATCAGTTTCAGTGCTGCCAATCTTTTCTAAGGGATTGGAAAAAGTCATTCACACTCGAATAGCATGTTTTGTGACACGCACAAAATTATAACAGATTCACAGTTTGGTTTTATTAAACATAAGTCAACTGAGACCGCATTACTTAGCCTGAAAGAGTATATCTTGCAATGTTTCGAAGACAAGAATCTTGCTCTAGGTGTTTTCGTAGATTTTTTTGCAGGCCTTTGACTACATCAGTCATAGCCGACTCTTAGCAAAACTGTTTGACTAGGGTCTCTGGGGTCCTGTTCATGCACTTCTTGCTACTTATCTTGAGCACCGCTTTGAGTTCACTAGTATTAATAGCTTCCGATCCTCGGTAAAAAAAGTAACCGCTGGCGTACATCAAGGCAGCGTTCTCGGGCCTATACTTTTTAATTTATACAATAATGATATTGTTAATGAATGTCCTAATGTGAATTGTGTTATATATGCAGATGATGTCTCACTTTTTTTCTCGTCAGTCACATGTGAATAAGGCATAAACCAGGCAAACAGAACATTGAGGACACTGCACGAATGGTCACTTGCAGATCAGTAAAAATTAATGCAACTAAGACAAAAGTTGTTATCTTCAGACCAAAAAATAAATGCATTACGACACCATGCGATATTATGCTTGGTTTGGAAAAAATTGAGGTTGTAGAATATATAAGATATTAGGGATAAATTTTATTTGTCAGCTCAGTTGGGACAATGATGTTGACGCTGTCATTAGTCCATTTCTCGGGTCACGGGTATCATCAACAGGCATAGTCACATACTTCCATACAAAGTTAAGCTTCTCCATTATAACTCCCTATTTATGTCCCGCGTGAACTATGCTCACATAGTTTGGGGAACAACTACAGTTTCAAATAAAAATAAAATATATATTTTTCAGAGGAAGGCTCTGCGTGCAGTACTTAACATCGGTTATGAAGATGATACATGCGATCTATTCAACCAACTCAGTGCAGTAAAAATATTTCAGATGTACCATGTTAGGCTGGCTGAATGGTACAAAAAGGAAATAAAACAAAATTTAAATCACTTGAGCGACATGGCGCACCTTTCGCTAAAAGTACAAACTTACCCACACAGACAGCGAATTCCGGCACGTTCCAACATGCCGCACAATATATGGTACTCATAGCCTAGCAAACACGTTACCCCGTCTTATAAATGAGTTTCATGCTGCAAATGTTGACATGTCCCGAGTATGCCGCAAAGATATAGAGAGTTTATGTGCTACATTTTAGGTTGTAACATGCATATTTCACAGCTTCTTTCGAATTCTTTTCACTAAACGGCGTTCTTGAAGTAACCTCAGACGCGCTCTGTTTGCGATATTTTCTTTCGGTTCTTTTGTTCGTTATTATTGCTGTTTCATACCCTATCTTGATTGCATATGTTGCTCTTCATCTTGCATGCTGCCCTGTGTGCAGTGGCCGAGGGGCACGTCAAACCACATCTTACTGGGTTTTTTCCCACGACCCACACCATGTGTACATAGGAAAGAAAGAATTGAATTGAATTGTGTGCGTGCAGACATCATTGTATTGATGTGTGTATTCTAGAATTTGCCATATAGATTGTGAGCGCAAGCATGTGCGCCCGAATTTTGTGTTTTGTGATTATTGTTGCATAATATTCTTAAAGGAAGGAGGCAATGTCACAAAATTCGGTGCAGTTTCGAAAAAAAAACGGCGCTGCGCCTAAGCAATCGCGCCCGCGCGCGGTAAAGTAAAACAAAAAAACAGCGGGGAAGTACCCCCGGAGAGCGCGTAAACCATGCGTGGGCTTTTCGCTCAGCTCACCGGCGGGGCGCCTGAGTAAACATAGACACGCTCGGCGTGAATTTTTCTCGCATGTCAAAGTTTTTGCTCGTTGTCGAAAGAAAGGGGGTAACCTTGACCACGCCAAAGTGATACCCTCTCCCCTTCGCTCCTGCACTGATGACTCAGCGTGCCGCGAATCACGTAGATTGTTCTAGAAGGTAGTTTGTGCGCTCGACCAATGGGGTCGCGCGCCCGGCGAGAGAAGGAGGAGTTTGTGCAGTTGAAGCTGCTTGTATGTGCGCGAATGCCCTGGTGCGAAGAACAAACAGACGCGGGCTGCGCCTATAAATGAGGGGCTTCAACCGCTGTCTGTTAGCCCGAGCCGCCGTTCATGCTTCCGAGAAGCGCGCCCGCTCGACTCCCGGGAGAACACCACTCGACCAGCCACGGACGGACCAGCGAGGCAACGTGCGCCAGTCTGCTGATCGGCTCCGTCGTGCTCCTCAAGACGTCGGACTGTCGCAGTGTCCGGTGAACAAATTGTGTTTTCAATATTTGTCTCTCTGTGTGTTAGTGCACTTTAGGTTCAGGTATTTTGTTAAACTGTATCTCTCTCTATTGTAACTGCATGAGTTGCATTGTATTTGTGAACCACTTTGTATGTGCTCGTAGGAGTGATTGTAAATTCCTCTGTATCGTCTCTTAGCTGTGTAAACATTGTTTTGTGTTGTGAACTTTTGGCTCCGACCCATTCTCTGGCTTGCGACCGGCGAAAGCTGGGCACCAAACGACCAACCCTCTTGTCACCTGGTAGCTGGTCTCCGACTGAGCTCGCCACGCTGAGTCGAGGGCGTCTCCTTTGTGACCGAGACCGCTACCCTCACACGGTCTAAGGGTGTCTGGGAATGTACGCAAAAGGGCGCGAAGTGGCGACACCAGGTCTGTTTCCGCCCTAGTCATTTCGAATCATGTCCCACCAACTCGTCCAATCGAAAATTTTGACTGGCAAGATAGTCCGAGCGTTGAGGAGTCGGCAGAGAGAGACAACTTTATTGCCACAGGTGCCGGGAAGGAGCAGGTGCGTAATGTGTGCCCCCCATGTGGGAGCGACGTCCTGGAAACATGAGGAGGAGGGGGAGGAAAAAGACGAAAGGCAGGAAGGTTAACCGTAAAAAAATCGGTTTGTTACCCTGCAAGCGGGGAAAGGATTGAGGGGATAAAAAAATGGAAGACAAAGGACAGTCACTATGAAAAGTCAGCGTTTGTAAAAGTCACAGCGCACCGTGCAGGACAGAAGTTCTCAAGAAGCGGAGCAGTGCCTTGGAGGCCTAAACCACAGACGATCGCCACTGTCAGTGGCCGAGATGCTTCATTTCTGTCAGTGGGCGTGGATCTATATGCTCCAGCGCACGGCAGCGCGACTGCCTTTCTGCTCTGTAGGCAAGACAGTCACAAAGAATGTAGGATATAGTCTCTTCATGCCCACAGATGGCACCTGCAGCGCCATTCAATTCACGTTTAAAATCCTTGGACCCAGGTTTGAAGCTCCGGCTTCCATCCGGCATACCACGACGTGAAGAATCTTTGCTGTGTCCCCTGTGGCTTGGTGTAGCTTTCACCAACCATTAATCGTAGTTAGGCCCAAGAAATCAGTGGAATTTTAGTGGCGTTGTCTGGGTGGGTGAGGAGTTGGTCTCAGCTTTCCTCACAGGGAGCTGGCTGGAGGGCTTGTGGGGGCAGGTTATTTTGGCATCCATAGAGGGCGTGCGCCTGAGTGGCGGGTTTTTCTTGGTTGCAGTTTGGGCATGTGGGGTCATATTCCCCGTTGGTGATTAGTGATAGCCTGGAGTGGCCAGGAGTTGAGTGCGTCTGCAATCTCCGGAGCAGGGTGGCTTGCACCTTGTCGAGGTCCGTGTGGGGAGGTGGGCACGGCGTCTCGTCTCCTTATGAAAATTGGTGATATCGGCGAACGTCTGTGGGCTTCAGAAAAGGCTTCTGGATCCGTAGGGTCGTCCGCCCCTACTGTTATTCCTCAGACAATTCGGTCAGCCCGTTCGCTTCCAGAGTTGGCTGCATGGGCGGGTACCCATATTAGGTTAATTTGGCGGTCGGGAGTGCAGCCGCGCAGGATGCGTGCGGCAGGAAGACAGATGCTGCCTGTCGAGTAATTTAGGATCGCGTCGATGTGACCACAGTGACACAGCCTCTACTGACGTGTAGAGACAGGTACGTGCGGGCATATTTAAATCATGGTATAATAGTCCTCCTAGGAATCTTATGCGGCCCATTTTTTTGGTACGTTGACGAAGCGAACACGCTGAGCGAAGCGTTTGCTGACATGGAGGCTCGCGGAAAGATAGCTATGCACAACTGGTTTCCATGTCGCTATTCCGTGCCATGGCATCAACTTTGTCCGAGGATTACTTAAAGAGGCACTTGAAGGTGCTGTGCTGCTCCGCCCTTGTAAATCGAGGCGCGTCAAAAACGAAACAATGAGGTGCGCAAAACATATAGCTGCGAGGCACCCCTAAACATACCGAAACTGATCTGGCCGCCTGTTGCGCCATCTTTTACAGGTTTTCTTTGGTTGATTTATGGTTTATGGGGGCTTAACGTCCCAAAGCGACTCAGGCTAAGAGAGAAGCCGTAGTGAAGGGCTCCGGAAATTTCGGCCACCTGGGGTTCTTTAACGTGCACTGACATTGCACACTACACGGGTCTCTAGAATTTCGCATTCATTGAAATTCAACCGCCGCGGCCGGGATCGAACCGGCGTCTTTCAGGCCAGCAGGGCTTTCTTTGCTTTCAAAAATTCAGGTTGTCTTCTATCCGTCTTCCCCATGTCGCAGAAATGCACAAGTTTCAAAAGAAAAGTTCAATAATTCAATGTCGATCAAACGCGTAACCTTCATGCATGTTTGTCAGCCTCAGAGCTTTGTGGCTTTCTCCGCCTATTTCGTCACCCCGCTGCTAGATTCCGCGTCACCCTAGTGTAGAGCTTTC